>NW_026988578.1:0-237301 GCF_030222135.1 Aotus nancymaae | reverse complement strand
GGGCTGAAAACGCCTGTTTTGGGACTCTGCAGAGAAAGTGTTTGCAGACTGCTGAATCCACACACGGGTTTAACTCTGGAAGTTGAGTGCACACATTGACAACCGTTCTGTTAGATAGCTGCGTTTTGGATTTAGAAGCAGATATTTCCCTGTGCTTACTGCTGTTTCTTCCATATGCCGGTAATGGGCTGAAAACGCCTGTTTTGGGACTCTGCAGAGAAAGTGTTTGCAGACTGCTGAATCCACACACGGGTTTAACTCTGGAAGTTGAGTGCACACATTGGCAACCGTTCTGTTAGATAGCTGCGTTTTGGATTTAGAAGCAGATATTTCCCTGTGCTTACTGCTGTTTCTTCCATATGCCGGTAATGTGCTGAAAACGCCTGTTTTGGGACTCTGCAGAGAAAGTGTTTGCAGACTGCTGAATCCACACACGGGTTTAACTCTGGAAGTTGAGTGCACACATTGACAACCGTTCTGTTAGATAGCTGCGTTTTGGATTTAGAAGCAGATATTTCCCTGTGCTTACTGCTGTTTCTTCCATATGCCGGTAAAGGGCTGAAAACGCCTGTTTTGGGACTCTGCAGAGAAAGTGTTTGCAGACTGCTGAATCCACACAGGGGTTTAACTCTGGAAGTTGAGTGCACACATTGACAACCGTTCTGTTAGATAGCTGCGTTTTGGATTTAGAAGCAGATATTTCCCTGGGCTTACTGCTGTTTCTTCCATATGCCGGTAAAGGGCTGAAAACGCCTGTTTTGGGACTCTGCAGAGAAAGTGTTTGCAGACTGCTGAATCCACACACGGGTTTAACTCTGGAAGTTGAGTGCACACATTGACAACCGTTCTGTTAGATAGCTGCGTTTTGGATTTAGAAGCAGATATTTCCCTGTGCTTACTGCCGTTTCTTCCATATGCCGGTTATAGGCTGAAAACGCCTGTTTTGGGACTCTGCAGAGAAGATGTTTGCAGACTGCTGAATCCACACACGGGTTTAACTCTGGAAGTTGAGTGCACACATTGACAACCGTTCTGTTAGATAGCTGCGTTTTGGATTTAGAAGCAGATATTTCCCTGGGCTTACTGCTGTTTCTTCCATATGCCGGTAAAGGGCTGAAAACGCCTGTTTTGGGACTCTGCAGAGAAAGTGTTTGCAGACTGCTGAATCCACACACGGGTTTAACTCTGGAAGTTGAGTGCACACATTGACAACCGTTCTGTTAGATAGCTGCGTTTTGGATTTAGAAGCAGATATTTCCCTGTGCTTACTGCTGTTTCTTCCATATGCCGGTAAAGGGCTGAAAACGCCTGTTTTGGGACTCTGCAGAGAAAGTGTTTGCAGACTGCTGAATCCACACACGGGTTTAACTCTGGAAGTTGAGTGCACACATTGACAACCGTTCTGTTAGATAGCTGCGTTTTGGATTTAGAAGCAGATATTTCCCTGTGCTTACTGCCGTTTCTTCCATATGCCGGTAATGGGCTGAAAACGCCTGTTTTGGGACTCTGCAGAGAAAGTGTTTGCAGACTGCTGAATCCACACACGGGTTTAACTCTGGAAGTTGAGTGCACACATTGACAACCGTTCTGTTAGATAGCTGCGTTTTGGATTTAGAAGCAGATATTTCCCTGTGCTTACTGCTGTTTCTTCCATATGCCGGTAATGGGCTGAAAACCCCTGTTTTGGGACTCTGCAGAGAAAGTGTTTGCAGACTGCTGAATCCACACACGGGTTTATCTCTGGAAGTTGAGTGCACACATTGACAACCGTTCTGTTAGATAGCTGCGTTTTGGATTTAGAAGCAGATATTTCCCTGTGCTTACTGCTGTTTCTTCCATATGACGGTAAAGGGCTGAAAACGCCTGTTTTGGGACTCTGCAGAGAAAGTGTTTGCAGACTGCTGAATCCACACACGGGTTTAACTCTGGAAGTTGAGTGCACACATTGACAACCGTTCTGTTAGATAGCTGCGTTTTGGATTTAGAAGCAGATATTTCCCTGTGCTTACTGCCGTTTTTTCCATATGCCGGTTATAGGCTGAAAACGCCTGTTTTGGGACTCTGCAGAGAAGATGTTTGCAGACTGCTGAATCCACACACGGGTTTAACTCTGGAAGTTGAGTGCACACATTGACAACCGTTCTGTTAGATAGCTGCGTTTTGGATTTAGAAGCAGATATTTCCCTGGGCTTACTGCTGTTTCTTCCATATGCCGGTAATGGGCTGAAAACGCCTGTTTTGGGACTCTGCAGAGAAAGTGTTTGCAGACTGCTGAATCCACACACGGGTTTAACTCTGGAAGTTGAGTGCACACATTGACAACCGTTCTGTTAGATAGCTGCGTTTTGGATTTAGAAGCAGATATTTCCCTGTGCTTACTGCTGTTTCTTCCATATGCCGGTAATGGGCTGAAAACGCCTGTTTGGGGACTCTGCAGAGAAAGTGTTTGCAGACTGCTGAATCCACACACGGGTTTATCTCTGGAAGTTGAGTGCACACATTGACAACCGTTCTGTTAGATAGCTGCGTTTTGGATTTAGAAGCAGATATTTCCCTGTGCTTACTGCTGTTTCTTCCATATGCCGGTAAAGGGCTGAAAACGCCTGTTTTGGGACTCTGCAGAGAAAGTGTTTGCAGACTGCTGAATCCACACACGGGTTTAACTCTGGAAGTTGAGTGCACACATTGACAACCGTTCTGTTAGATAGCTGCGTTTTGGATTTAGAAGCAGATATTTCCCTGTGCTTACTGCCGTTTCTTCCATATGCCGGTAATGGGCTGAAAACGCCTGTTTTGGGACTCTGCAGAGAAGATGTTTGCAGACTGCTGAATCCACACACGGGTTTAACTCTGGAAGTTGAGTGCACACATTGACAACCGTTCTGTTAGATAGCTGCGTTTTGGATTTAGAAGCAGATATTTCCCTGGGCTTACTGCTGTTTCTTCCATATGCCGGTAACGGGCTGAAAACGCCTGTTTTGGGACTCTGCAGAGAAAGTGTTTGCAGACTGCTGAATCCACATACTGGTTTAACTCTGGAAGTTGAGTGCACACATTGACAACCGTTCTGTTAGAGAGCTGCGTTTTGGATTTAGAAGCAGATATTTCCCTGTGCTTACTGCTGTTTCTTTCATATGCCGGTAATGGGCTGAAAACGCCTGTTTTGGGACTCTGCAGAGAAAGTGTTTGCAGACTGCTGAATCCACACACGGGTTTAACTCTGGAAGTTGAGAGCACACATTGACAACCGTTCTGTTAGATAGCTGCGTTTTGGATTTAGAAGCAGATATTTCCCTGTGCTTACTGCTGTTTCTTCCATATGCCGGTAAAGGGCTGAAAACGCTTGTTTTGGGACTCTGCAGAGAAAGTGTTTGCAGACTGCTGAATCCACACACGGGTTTAACTCTGGAAGTTGAGTGCACACATTGACAACCGTTCTGTTAGATAGCTGCGTTTTGGATTTAGAAGCAGATATTTCCCTGTGCTTACTGCTGTTTCTTCCATATGCCGGTAATGGGCTGAAAACGCCTGTTTTGGGACTCTGCAGAGAAAGTGTTTGCAGACTGCTGAATCCACACACGGGTTTATCTCTGGAAGTTGAGTGCACACATTGACAACCGTTCTGTTAGATAGCTGCGTTTTGGATTTAGAAGCAGATATTTCCCTGTGCTTACTGCTGTTTCTTCCATATGCCGGTAAAGGGCTGAAAACGCCTGTTTTGGGACTCTGCAGAGAAAGTGTTTGCAGACTGCTGAATCCACACAGGGGTTTAACTCTGGAAGTTGAGTGCACACATTGACAACCGTTCTGTTAGATAGCTGCGTTTTGGATTTAGAAGCAGATATTTCCCTGTGCTTACTGCTGTTTCTTCCATATGCCGGTAAAGGGCTGAAAACGCCTGTTTTGGGACTCTGCAGAGAAAGTGTTTGCAGACTGCTGAATCCACACACGGGTTTAACTCTGGAAGTTGAGTGCACACATTGACAACCGTTCTGTTAGATAGCTGCGTTTTGGATTTAGAAGCAGATATTTCCCTGTGCTTACTGCCGTTTCTTCCATATGCCGGTTATAGGCTGAAAACGCCTGTTTTGGGACTCTGCAGAGAAGATGTTTGCAGACTGCTGAATCCACACGCGGGTTTAACTCTGGAAGTTGAGTGCACACATTGACAACCGTTCTGTTAGATAGCTGCGTTTTGGATTTAGAAGCAGATATTTCCCTGGGCTTACTGCTGTTTCTTCCATATGCCGGTAAAGGGCTGAAAACGCCTGTTTTGGGACTCTGCAGAGAAAGTGTTTGCAGACTGCTGAATCCACACACGGGTTTAACTCTGGAAGTTGAGTACACACATTGACAACCGTTCTGTTAGATAGCTGCGTTTTGGATTTAGAAGCAGATATTTCCCTGTGCTTACTGCTGTTTCTTCCATATGCCGGTAAAGGGCTGAAAACGCCTGTTTTGGGACTCTGCAGAGAAAGTGTTTGCAGACTGCTGAATCCACACACGGGTTTAACTCTGGAAGTTGAGTGCACACATTGACAACCGTTCTGTTAGATAGCTGCGTTTTGGATTTAGAAGCAGATATTTCCCTGTGCTTACTGCCGTTTCTTCCATATGCCGGTAATGGGCTGAAAACGCCTGTTTTGGGACTCTGCAGAGAAAGTGTTTGCAGACTGCTGAATCCACACACGGGTTTAACTCTGGAAGTTGAGTGCACACATTGACAACCGTTCTGTTAGATAGCTGCGTTTTGGATTTAGAAGCAGATATTTCCCTGTGCTTACTGCTGTTTCTTCCATATGCCGGTAATGGGCTGAAAACCCCTGTTTTGGGACTCTGCAGAGAAAGTGTTTGCAGACTGCTGAATCCACACACGGGTTTATCTCTGGAAGTTGAGTGCACACATTGACAACCGTTCTGTTAGATAGCTGCGTTTTGGATTTAGAAGCAGATATTTCCCTGTGCTTACTGCTGTTTCTTCCATATGACGGTAAAGGGCTGAAAACGCCTGTTTTGGGACTCTGCAGAGAAAGTGTTTGCAGACTGCTGAATCCACACACGGGTTTAACTCTGGAAGTTGAGTGCACACATTGACAACCGTTCTGTTAGATAGCTGCGTTTTGGATTTAGAAGCAGATATTTCCCTGTGCTTACTGCCGTTTTTTCCATATGCCGGTTATAGGCTGAAAACGCCTGTTTTGGGACTCTGCAGAGAAGATGTTTGCAGACTGCTGAATCCACACACGGGTTTAACTCTGGAAGTTGAGTGCACACATTGACAACCGTTCTGTTAGATAGCTGCGTTTTGGATTTAGAAGCAGATATTTCCCTGGGCTTACTGCTGTTTCTTCCATATGCCGGTAATGGGCTGAAAACGCCTGTTTTGGGACTCTGCAGAGAAAGTGTTTGCAGACTGCTGAATCCACACACGGGTTTAACTCTGGAAGTTGAGTGCACACATTGACAACCGTTCTGTTAGATAGCTGCGTTTTGGATTTAGAAGCAGATATTTCCCTGTGCTTACTGCTGTTTCTTCCATATGCCGGTAATGGGCTGAAAACGCCTGTTTGGGGACTCTGCAGAGAAAGTGTTTGCAGACTGCTGAATCCACACACGGGTTTATCTCTGGAAGTTGAGTGCACACATTGACAACCGTTCTGTTAGATAGCTGCGTTTTGGATTTAGAAGCAGATATTTCCCTGTGCTTACTGCTGTTTCTTCCATATGCCGGTAAAGGGCTGAAAACGCCTGTTTTGGGACTCTGCAGAGAAAGTGTTTGCAGACTGCTGAATCCACACACGGGTTTAACTCTGGAAGTTGAGTGCACACATTGACAACCGTTCTGTTAGATAGCTGCGTTTTGGATTTAGAAGCAGATATTTCCCTGTGCTTACTGCCGTTTCTTCCATATGCCGGTAATGGGCTGAAAACGCCTGTTTTGGGACTCTGCAGAGAAGATGTTTGCAGACTGCTGAATCCACACACGGGTTTAACTCTGGAAGTTGAGTGCACACATTGACAACCGTTCTGTTAGATAGCTGCGTTTTGGATTTAGAAGCAGATATTTCCCTGGGCTTACTGCTGTTTCTTCCATATGCCGGTAACGGGCTGAAAACGCCTGTTTTGGGACTCTGCAGAGAAAGTGTTTGCAGACTGCTGAATCCACATACTGGTTTAACTCTGGAAGTTGAGTGCACACATTGACAACCGTTCTGTTAGAGAGCTGCGTTTTGGATTTAGAAGCAGATATTTCCCTGTGCTTACTGCTGTTTCTTTCATATGCCGGTAATGGGCTGAAAACGCCTGTTTTGGGACTCTGCAGAGAAAGTGTTTGCAGACTGCTGAATCCACACACGGGTTTAACTCTGGAAGTTGAGAGCACACATTGACAACCGTTCTGTTAGATAGCTGCGTTTTGGATTTAGAAGCAGATATTTCCCTGTGCTTACTGCTGTTTCTTCCATATGCCGGTAAAGGGCTGAAAACGCTTGTTTTGGGACTCTGCAGAGAAAGTGTTTGCAGACTGCTGAATCCACACACGGGTTTAACTCTGGAAGTTGAGTGCACACATTGACAACCGTTCTGTTAGATAGCTGCGTTTTGGATTTAGAAGCAGATATTTCCCTGTGCTTACTGCTGTTTCTTCCATATGCCGGTAATGGGCTGAAAACGCCTGTTTTGGGACTCTGCAGAGAAAGTGTTTGCAGACTGCTGAATCCACACACGGGTTTATCTCTGGAAGTTGAGTGCACACATTGACAACCGTTCTGTTAGATAGCTGCGTTTTGGATTTAGAAGCAGATATTTCCCTGTGCTTACTGCTGTTTCTTCCATATGCCGGTAAAGGGCTGAAAACGCCTGTTTTGGGACTCTGCAGAGAAAGTGTTTGCAGACTGCTGAATCCACACAGGGGTTTAACTCTGGAAGTTGAGTGCACACATTGACAACCGTTCTGTTAGATAGCTGCGTTTTGGATTTAGAAGCAGATATTTCCCTGGGCTTACTGCTGTTTCTTCCATATGCCGGTAAAGGGCTGAAAACGCCTGTTTTGGGACTCTGCAGAGAAAGTGTTTGCAGACTGCTGAATCCACACACGGGTTTAACTCTGGAAGTTGAGTGCACACATTGACAACCGTTCTGTTAGATAGCTGCGTTTTGGATTTAGAAGCAGATATTTCCCTGTGCTTACTGCCGTTTCTTCCATATGCCGGTTATAGGCTGAAAACGCCTGTTTTGGGACTCTGCAGAGAAGATGTTTGCAGACTGCTGAATCCACACGCGGGTTTAACTCTGGAAGTTGAGTGCACACATTGACAACCGTTCTGTTAGATAGCTGCGTTTTGGATTTAGAAGCAGATATTTCCCTGGGCTTACTGCTGTTTCTTCCATATGCCGGTAAAGGGCTGAAAACGCCTGTTTTGGGACTCTGCAGAGAAAGTGTTTGCAGACTGCTGAATCCACACACGGGTTTAACTCTGGAAGTTGAGTACACACATTGACAACCGTTCTGTTAGATAGCTGCGTTTTGGATTTAGAAGCAGATATTTCCCTGTGCTTACTGCTGTTTCTTCCATATGCCGGTAAAGGGCTGAAAACGCCTGTTTTGGGACTCTGCAGAGAAAGTGTTTGCAGACTGCTGAATCCACACACGGGTTTAACTCTGGAAGTTGAGTGCACACATTGACAACCGTTCTGTTAGATAGCTGCGTTTTGGATTTAGAAGCAGATATTTCCCTGTGCTTACTGCCGTTTCTTCCATATGCCGGTAATGGGCTGAAAACGCCTGTTTTGGGACTCTGCAGAGAAAGTGTTTGCAGACTGCGGAATCCACACACGGGTTTAACTCTGGAAGTTGAGTGCACACATTGACAACCGTTCTGTTAGATAGCTGCGTTTTGGAATTAGAAGCAGATATTTCCCTGTGCTTACTGCTGTTTCTTCCATATGCCGGTAATGGGCTGAAAACCCCTGTTTTGGGACTCTGCAGAGAAAGTGTTTGCAGACTGCTGAATCCACACACGGGTTTATCTCTGGAAGTTGAGTGCACACATTGACAACCGTTCTGTTAGATAGCTGTGTTTTGGATTTAGAAGCAGATATTTCCCTGTGTTTACTGCTGTTTCTTCCATATGCCGGTAATGGGCTGAAAACGCCTGTTTTGGGACTCTGCAGAGAAAGTGTTTGCAGACTGCTGAATCCACACACGGGTTTAACTCTGGAAGTTGAGTGCACACATTGACAACCGTTCTGTTAGATAGCTGCGTTTTGGATTTAGAAGCAGATATTTCCCTGTGCTTACTGCCGTTTTTTCCATATGCCGGTTATACGCTGAAAACGCCTGTTTTGGGACTCTGCAGAGAAGATGTTTGCAGACTGCTGAATCCACACACGGGTTTAACTCTGGAAGTTGAGTGCACACATTGACAACCGTTCTGTTAGATAGCTGCGTTTTGGATTTAGAAGCAGATATTTCCCTGTGCTTACTGCTGTTTCTTCCATATGCCGGTAATGGGCTGAAAACGCCTGTTTTGGGACTCTGCAGAGAAAGTGTTTGCAGACTGCTGAATCCACACACGGGTTTAACTCTGGAAGTTGAGTGCACACATTGACAACCGTTCTGTTAGATAGCTGCGTTTTGGATTTAGAAGCAGATATTTCCCTGGGCTTACTGCTGTTTCTTCCATATGCCGGTAATGGGCTAAAAACGCCTGTTTTGGGACTCTGCAGAGAAAGTGTTTGCAGACTGCTGAATCCACACACGGGTTTATCTCTGGAAGTTGAGTGCACACATTGACAACCGTTCTGTTAGATAGCTGCGTTTTGGATTTAGAAGCAGATATTTCCCTGTGCTTACTGCTGTTTCTTCCATATGCCGGTAAAGGGCTGAAAACGCCTGTTTTGGGACTCTGCAGAGAAAGTGTTTGCAGACTGCTGAATCCACACACGGGTTTAACTCTGGAAGTTGAGTGCACACATTGACAACCGTTCTGTTAGATAGCTGCGTTTTGGATTTAGAAGCAGATATTTCCCTGTGCTTACTGCCGTTTCTTCCATATGCCGGTAATGGGCTGAAAACGCCTGTTTTGGGACTCTGCAGAGAAGATGTTTGCAGACTGCTGAATCCACACACGGGTTTAACTCTGGAAGTTGAGTGCACACATTGACAACCGTTCTGTTAGATAGCTGCGTTTTGGATTTAGAAGCAGATATTTCCCTGTGCTTACTGCTGTTTCTTCCATATGCCGGTAACGGGCTGAAAACGCCTGTTTTGGGACTCTGCAGAGAAAGTGTTTGCAGACTGCTGAATCCACATACTGGTTTAACTCTGGAAGTTGAGTGCACACATTGACAACCGTTCTGTTAGAGAGCTGCGTTTTTGATTTAGAAGCAGATATTTCCCTGTGCTTACTGCTGTTTCTTCCATATGCCGGTATTGGGCTGAAAACGCCTGTTTTGGGACTCTGCAGAGAAAGTGTTTGCAGACTGCTGAATCCACACACGGGTTTAACTCTGGAAGTTGAGTGCACACATTGACAACCGTTCTGTTAGATAGCTGCGTTTTGGATTTAGAAGCAGATATTTCCCTGTGCTTACTGCTGTTTCTTCCATATGCCGGTAATGGGCTGAAAACGCCTGTTTTGGGACTCTGCAGAGAAAGTGTTTGCAGACTGCTGAATCCACACACGGGTTTAACTCTGGAAGTTGAGTGCACACATTGACAACCGTTCTGTTAGATAGCTGCGTTTTGGATTTAGAAGCAGATATTTCCCTGGGCTTACTGCTGTTTCTTCCATATGCCGGTAATGGGCTGAAAACGCCTGTTTTGGGACTCTGCAGAGAAAGTGTTTGCAGACTGCTGAATCCACACACGGGTTTATCTCTGGAAGTTGAGTGCACACATTGACAACCGTTCTGTTAGATAGCTGCGTTTTGGATTTAGAAGCAGATATTTCCCTGTGCTTACTGCTGTTTCTTCCATATGCCGGTAAAGGGCTGAAAACGCCTGTTTTGGGACTCTGCAGAGAAAGTGTTTGCAGACTGCTGAATCCACACACGGGTTTAACTCTGGAAGTTGAGTGCACACATTGACAACCGTTCTGTTAGATAGCTGCGTTTTGGATTTAGAAGCAGATATTTCCCTGTGCTTACTGCTGTTTCTTCCATATGCCGGTAATGGGCTGAAAACCCCTGTTTTGGGACTCTGCAGAGAAAGTGTTTGCAGACTGCTGAATCCACACACGGGTTTATCTCTGGAAGTTGAGTGCACACATTGACAACCGTTCTGTTAGATAGCTGCGTTTTGGATTTAGAAGCAGATATTTCCCTGTGCTTACTGCTGTTTCTTCCATATGACGGTAAAGGGCTGAAAACGCCTGTTTTGGGACTCTGCAGACAAAGTGTTTGCAGACTGCTGAATCCACACACGGGTTTAACTCTGGAAGTTGAGTGCACACATTGACAACCGTTCTGTTAGATAGCTGCGTTTTGGATTTAGAAGCAGATATTTCCCTGTGCTTACTGCCGTTTTTTCCATATGCCGGTTATAGGCTGAAAACGCCTGTTTTGGGACTCTGCAGAGAAGATGTTTGCAGACTGCTGAATCCACACACGGGTTTAACTCTGGAAGTTGAGTGCACACATTGACAACCGTTCTGTTAGATAGCTGCGTTTTGGATTTAGAAGCAGATATTTCCCTGGGCTTACTGCTGTTTCTTCCATATGCCGGTAATGGGCTGAAAACGCCTGTTTTGGGACTCTGCAGAGAAAGTGTTTGCAGACTGCTGAATCCACACACGGGTTTAACTCTGGAAGTTGAGTGCACACATTGACAACCGTTCTGTTAGATAGCTGCGTTTTGGATTTAGAAGCAGATATTTCCCTGTGCTTACTGCTGTTTCTTCCATATGCCGGTAATGGGCTGAAAACGCCTGTTTGGGGACTCTGCAGAGAAAGTGTTTGCAGACTGCTGAATCCACACACGGGTTTATCTCTGGAAGTTGAGTGCACACATTGACAACCGTTCTGTTAGATAGCTGCGTTTTGGATTTAGAAGCAGATATTTCCCTGTGCTTACTGCTGTTTCTTCCATATGCCGGTAAAGGGCTGAAAACGCCTGTTTTGGGACTCTGCAGAGAAAGTGTTTGCAGACTGCTGAATCCACACACGGGTTTAACTCTGGAAGTTGAGTGCACACATTGACAACCGTTCTGTTAGATAGCTGCGTTTTGGATTTAGAAGCAGATATTTCCCTGTGCTTACTGCCGTTTCTTCCATATGCCGGTAATGGGCTGAAAACGCCTGTTTTGGGACTCTGCAGAGAAGATGTTTGCAGACTGCTGAATCCACACACGGGTTTAACTCTGGAAGTTGAGTGCACACATTGACAACCGTTCTGTTAGATAGCTGCGTTTTGGATTTAGAAGCAGATATTTCCCTGGGCTTACTGCTGTTTCTTCCATATGCCGGTAACGGGCTGAAAACGCCTGTTTTGGGACTCTGCAGAGAAAGTGTTTGCAGACTGCTGAATCCACATACTGGTTTAACTCTGGAAGTTGAGTGCACACATTGACAACCGTTCTGTTAGAGAGCTGCGTTTTGGATTTAGAAGCAGATATTTCCCTGTGCTTACTGCTGTTTCTTTCATATGCCGGTAATGGGCTGAAAACGCCTGTTTTGGGACTCTGCAGAGAAAGTGTTTGCAGACTGCTGAATCCACACACGGGTTTAACTCTGGAAGTTGAGAGCACACATTGACAACCGTTCTGTTAGATAGCTGCGTTTTGGATTTAGAAGCAGATATTTCCCTGTGCTTACTGCTGTTTCTTCCATATGCCGGTAAAGGGCTGAAAACGCTTGTTTTGGGACTCTGCAGAGAAAGTGTTTGCAGACTGCTGAATCCACACACGGGTTTAACTCTGGAAGTTGAGTGCACACATTGACAACCGTTCTGTTAGATAGCTGCGTTTTGGATTTAGAAGCAGATATTTCCCTGTGCTTACTGCTGTTTCTTCCATATGCCGGTAATGGGCTGAAAACGCCTGTTTTGGGACTCTGCAGAGAAAGTGTTTGCAGACTGCTGAATCCACACACGGGTTTATCTCTGGAAGTTGAGTGCACACATTGACAACCGTTCTGTTAGATAGCTGCGTTTTGGATTTAGAAGCAGATATTTCCCTGTGCTTACTGCTGTTTCTTCCATATGCCGGTAAAGGGCTGAAAACGCCTGTTTTGGGACTCTGCAGAGAAAGTGTTTGCAGACTGCTGAATCCACACAGGGGTTTAACTCTGGAAGTTGAGTGCACACATTGACAACCGTTCTGTTAGATAGCTGCGTTTTGGATTTAGAAGCAGATATTTCCCTGGGCTTACTGCTGTTTCTTCCATATGCCGGTAAAGGGCTGAAAACGCCTGTTTTGGGACTCTGCAGAGAAAGTGTTTGCAGACTGCTGAATCCACACACGGGTTTAACTCTGGAAGTTGAGTGCACACATTGACAACCGTTCTGTTAGATAGCTGCGTTTTGGATTTAGAAGCAGATATTTCCCTGTGCTTACTGCCGTTTCTTCCATATGCCGGTTATAGGCTGAAAACGCCTGTTTTGGGACTCTGCAGAGAAGATGTTTGCAGACTGCTGAATCCACACGCGGGTTTAACTCTGGAAGTTGAGTGCACACATTGACAACCGTTCTGTTAGATAGCTGCGTTTTGGATTTAGAAGCAGATATTTCCCTGGGCTTACTGCTGTTTCTTCCATATGCCGGTAAAGGGCTGAAAACGCCTGTTTTGGGACTCTGCAGAGAAAGTGTTTGCAGACTGCTGAATCCACACACGGGTTTAACTCTGGAAGTTGAGTACACACATTGACAACCGTTCTGTTAGATAGCTGCGTTTTGGATTTAGAAGCAGATATTTCCCTGTGCTTACTGCTGTTTCTTCCATATGCCGGTAAAGGGCTGAAAACGCCTGTTTTGGGACTCTGCAGAGAAAGTGTTTGCAGACTGCTGAATCCACACACGGGTTTAACTCTGGAAGTTGAGTGCACACATTGACAACCGTTCTGTTAGATAGCTGCGTTTTGGATTTAGAAGCAGATATTTCCCTGTGCTTACTGCCGTTTCTTCCATATGCCGGTAATGGGCTGAAAACGCCTGTTTTGGGACTCTGCAGAGAAAGTGTTTGCAGACTGCGGAATCCACACACGGGTTTAACTCTGGAAGTTGAGTGCACACATTGACAACCGTTCTGTTAGATAGCTGCGTTTTGGAATTAGAAGCAGATATTTCCCTGTGCTTACTGCTGTTTCTTCCATATGCCGGTAATGGGCTGAAAACCCCTGTTTTGGGACTCTGCAGAGAAAGTGTTTGCAGACTGCTGAATCCACACACGGGTTTATCTCTGGAAGTTGAGTGCACACATTGACAACCGTTCTGTTAGATAGCTGTGTTTTGGATTTAGAAGCAGATATTTCCCTGTGTTTACTGCTGTTTCTTCCATATGCCGGTAATGGGCTTAAAACGCCTGTTTTGGGACTCTGCAGAGAAAGTGTTTGCAGACTGCTGAATCCACACACGGGTTTAACTCTGGAAGTTGAGTGCACACATTGACAACCGTTCTGTTAGATAGCTGCGTTTTGGATTTAGAAGCAGATATTTCCCTGTGCTTACTGCCGTTTTTTCCATATGCCGGTTATACGCTGAAAACGCCTGTTTTGGGACTCTGCAGAGAAGATGTTTGCAGACTGCTGAATCCACACACGGGTTTAACTCTGGAAGTTGAGTGCACACATTGACAACCGTTCTGTTAGATAGCTGCGTTTTGGATTTAGAAGCAGATATTTCCCTGTGCTTACTGCTGTTTCTTCCATATGCCGGTAATGGGCTGAAAACGCCTGTTTTGGGACTCTGCAGAGAAAGTGTTTGCAGACTGCTGAATCCACACACGGGTTTAACTCTGGAAGTTGAGTGCACACATTGACAACCGTTCTGTTAGATAGCTGCGTTTTGGATTTAGAAGCAGATATTTCCCTGGGCTTACTGCTGTTTCTTCCATATGCCGGTAATGTGCTAAAAACGCCTGTTTTGGGACTCTGCAGAGAAAGTGTTTGCAGACTGCTGAATCCACACACGGGTTTATCTCTGGAAGTTGAGTGCACACATTGACAACCGTTCTGTTAGATAGCTGCGTTTTGGATTTAGAAGCAGATATTTCCCTGTGCTTACTGCTGTTTCTTCCATATGCCGGTAAAGGGCTGAAAACGCCTGTTTTGGGACTCTGCAGAGAAAGTGTTTGCAGACTGCTGAATCCACACACGGGTTTAACTCTGGAAGTTGAGTGCACACATTGACAACCGTTCTGTTAGATAGCTGCGTTTTGGATTTAGAAGCAGATATTTCCCTGTGCTTACTGCCGTTTCTTCCATATGCCGGTAATGGGCTGAAAACGCCTGTTTTGGGACTCTGCAGAGAAGATGTTTGCAGACTGCTGAATCCACACACGGGTTTAACTCTGGAAGTTGAGTGCACACATTGACAACCGTTCTGTTAGATAGCTGCGTTTTGGATTTAGAAGCAGATATTTCCCTGTGCTTACTGCTGTTTCTTCCATATGCCGGTAACGGGCTGAAAACGCCTGTTTTGGGACTCTGCAGAGAAAGTGTTTGCAGACTGCTGAATCCACATACTGGTTTAACTCTGGAAGTTGAGTGCACACATTGACAACCGTTCTGTTAGAGAGCTGCGTTTTGGATTTAGAAGCAGATATTTCCCTGTGCTTACTGCTGTTTCTTCCATATGCCGGTATTGGGCTGAAAACGCCTGTTTTGGGACTCTGCAGAGAAAGTGTTTGCAGACTGCTGAATCCACACACGGGTTTAACTCTGGAAGGTGAGTGCACACATTGACAACCGTTCTGTTAGATAGCTGCGTTTTGGATTTAGAAGCAGATATTTCCCTGTGCTTACTGCTGTTTCTTCCATATGCCGGTAATGGGCTGAAAACGCCTGTTTTGGGACTCTGCAGAGAAAGTGTTTGCAGACTGCTGAATCCACACACGGGTTTAACTCTGGAAGTTGAGTGCACACATTGACAACCGTTCTGTTAGATAGCTGCGTTTTGGATTTAGAAGCAGATATTTCCCTGGGCTTACTGCTGTTTCTTCCATATGCCGGTAATGGGCTGAAAACGCCTGTTTTGGGACTCTGCAGAGAAAGTGTTTGCAGACTGCTGAATCCACACACGGGTTTATCTCTGGAAGTTGAGTGCACACATTGACAACCGTTCTGTTAGATAGCTGCGTTTTGGATTTAGAAGCAGATATTTCCCTGTGCTTACTGCTGTTTCTTCCATATGCCGGTAAAGGGCTGAAAACGCCTGTTTTGGGACTCTGCAGAGAAAGTGTTTGCAGACTGCTGAATCCACACACGGGTTTAACTCTGGAAGTTGAGTGCACACATTGACAACCGTTCTGTTAGATAGCTGCGTTTTGGATTTAGAAGCAGATATTTCCCTGTGCTTACTGCCGTTTCTTCCATATGCCGGTAATGGGCTGAAAACGCCTGTTTTGGGACTCTGCAGAGAAGATGTTTGCAGACTGCTGAATCCACACACGGGTTTAACTCTGGAAGTTGAGTGCACACATTGACAACCGTTCTGTTAGATAGCTGCGTTTTGGATTTAGAAGCAGATATTTCCCTGTGCTTACTGCTGTTTCTTCCATATGCCGGTAACGGGCTGAAAACGCCTGTTTTGGGACTCTGCAGAGAAAGTGTTTGCAGACTGCTGAATCCACATACTGGTTTAACTCTGGAAGTTGAGTGCACACATTGACAACCGTTCTGTTAGAGAGCTGCGTTTTGGATTTAGAAGCAGATATTTCCCTGTGCTTACTGCTGTTTCTTCCATATGCCGGTAATGGGCTGAAAACGCCTGTTTTGGGACTCTGCAGAGAAAGTGTTTGCAGACTGCTGAATCCACACACGGGTTTAACTCTGGAAGTTGAGTGCACACATTGACAACCGTTCTGTTAGATAGCTGCGTTTTGGATTTAGAAGCAGATATTTCCCTGTGCTTACTGCTGTTTCTTCCATATGCCGGTAAAGGGCTGAAAACGCTTGTTTTGGGACTCTGCAGAGAAAGTGTTTGCAGACTGCTGAATCCACACGGGTTTAACTCTGGAAGTTGAGTGCACACATTGACAACCGTTCTGTTAGATAGCTGCGTTTTGGATTTAGAAGCAGATATTTCCCTGTGCTTACTGCTGTTTCTTCCATATGCCGGTAATGGGCTGAAAACGCCTGTTTTGGGACTCTGCAGAGAAAGTGTTTGCAGACTGCTGAATCCACACACGGGTTTATCTCTGGAAGTTGAGTGCACACATTGACAACCGTTCTGTTAGATAGCTGCGTTTTGGATTTAGAAGCAGATATTTCCCTGTGCTTACTGCTGTTTCTTCCATATGCCGGTAAAGGGCTGAAAACGCCTGTTTTGGGACTCTGCAGAGAAAGTGTTTGCAGACTGCTGAATCCACACAGGGGTTTAACTCTGGAAGTTGAGTGCACACATTGACAACCGTTCTGTTAGATAGCTGCGTTTTGGATTTAGAAGCAGATATTTCCCTGGGCTTACTGCTGTTTCTTCCATATGCCGGTAAAGGGCAGAAAACGCCTGTTTTGGGACTCTGCAGAGAAAGTGTTTGCAGACTGCTGAATCCACACACGGGTTTAACTCTGGAAGTTGAGTGCACACATTGACAACCGTTCTGTTAGATAGCTGCGTTTTGGATTTATAAGCAGATATTTCCCTGTGCTTACTGCCGTTTCTTCCATATGCCGGTTATAGGCTGAAAACGCCTGTTTTGGGACTCTGCAGAGAAGATGTTTGCAGACTGCTGAATCCACACACGGGTTTAACTCTGGAAGTTGAGTGCACACATTGACAACCGTTCTGTTAGATAGCTGCGTTTTCGATTTAGAAGCAGATATTTCCCTGTGCTTACTGCTGTTTCTTCCATATGCCGGTAATGGGCTGAAAACGCCTGTTTTGGGACTCTGCAGAGAAAGTGTTTGCAGACTGCTGAATCCACACACGGGTTTAACTCTGGAAGTTGAGTGCACACATTGACAACCGTTCTGTTAGATAGCTGCGTTTTGGATTTAGAAGCAGATATTTCCCTGGGCTTACTGCTGTTTCTTCCATATACCGGTAATGGGCTGAAAACGCCTGTTTTGGGACTCTGCAGAGAAAGTGTTTGCAGACTGCTGAATCCACACACGGGTTTAACTCTGGAAGTTGAGTGCACACATTGACCACCGTTCTGTTAGATAGCTGCGTTTTGGATTTAGAAGCAGATATTTCCCTGTGCTTACTGCTGTTTCTTCCATATGCCGGTAAAGGGCTGAAAACGCCTGTTTTGGGACTCTGCAGAGAAAGTGTTTGCAGACTGCTGAATCCACACACGGGTTTAACTCTGGAAGTTGAGTGCACACATTGACAACCGTTCTGTTAGATAGCTGCGTTTTGGATTTAGAAGCAGATATTTCCCTGTGCTTACTGCCGTTTCTTCCATATGCCGGTAATGGGCTGAAAACGCCTGTTTTGGGACTCTGCAGAGAAAGTGTTTGCAGACTGCTGAATCCACACACGGGTTTAACTCTGGAAGTTGAGTGCACACATTGACAACCGTTCTGTTAGATAGCTGCGTTTTAGATTTAGAAGCAGATATTTCCCTGTGCTTACTGCCGTTTCTTCCGTATGCCGGTAATGGGCTGAAAACGCCTGTTTTGGGACTCTGCAGAGAAGATGTTTGCAGACTGCTGAATCCACACACGGGTTTAACTCTGGAAGTTGAGTGCACACATTGACAACAGTTCTGTTAGATAGCTGCGTTTTGGATTTAAAAGCAGATATTTCCCTGGGCTTACTGCTGTTTCTTCCATATGCCGGTAATGGGCTGAAAACGCCTGTTTTGGGACTCTGCAGACAAAGTGTTTGCAGACTGCTGAATCCACACACGGGTTTAACTCTGGAAGTTGAGTGCACACATTGACAACCGTTCTGTTAGATAGCTGCGTTTTGGATTTAGAAGCAGATATTTCCCTGTGCTTACTGCTGTTTCTTCCATATGCCGGTAATGGGCTGAAAACGCCTGTTTTGGGACTCTGCAGAGAAAGTGTTTGCAGACTGCTGAATCCACACACGGGTTTAACTCTGGAAGTTGAGTGCACACACTGACAACCGTTCTGTTAGATAGCTGCGTTTTGGATTTAGAAGCAGATATTTCCCTGTGCTTACTGCTGTTTCTTCCATATGCCGGTAATGGGCTGAAAACGCCTGTTTTGGGACTCTGCAGAGAAAGTGTTTGCAGACTGCTGAATCCACACACGGGTTTAACTCTGGAAGTTGAGTGCACACATTGACAACCGTTCTGTTAGATAGCTGAGTTTCGGATTTAGAAGCAGATATTTCCCTGTGCTTACTGCTGTTTCTTCCATATGCCGGTAAAGGGCTGAAAACGCCTGTTTTGGGACTCTGCAGAGAAAGTGTTTGCAGACTGCTGAATCCACACACGGGTTTAACTCTGGAAGTTGAGTGCACACATTGACAACCGTTCTGTTAGATAGCTGCGTTTTGGATTTAGAAGCAGATATTTCCCTGTGCTTACTGCTGTTTCTTCCATATGCCGGTAATGGGTTGAAAACGCCTGTTTTGGGACTCTGCAGAGAAAGTGCTTGCAGACTGCTGAATCCACACACGGGTTTAACTCTGGAAGTTGAGTGCACACATTGACAACTGTTCTGTTAGATAGCTGCGTTTTGGATTTAGAAGCAGATATTTCCCTGTGCTTACTGCTGTTTCTTCCATATGCCGGTAATGGGCTGAAAACGCCTGTTTTGGGACTCTGCAGAGAACGTGTTTGCAGACTGCTGAATCCACACACGGGTTTAACTCTGGAAGTTGAGTGCACACATTGACAACCGTTCTGTTAGATAGCTGCGTTTTGGATTTAGAAGCAGATATTTCCCTGTGCTTACTGCTGTTTCTTCCATATGCCGGTAATGGGCTGAAAACGCCTGTTTTGGGACTCTGCAGAGAAAGTGTTTGCAGACTGCTGAATCCACACACGGGTTTAACTCTGGAAGTTGAGTGCACACATTGACAACCGTTCTGTTAGATAGCTGCGTTTTGGATTTAGATGCAGATATTTCCCTGGGGTTACTGCTGTTTCTTCCATATGCCGGTAAAGGGCTGAAAACGCCTGTTTTGGGACTCTGCAGAGAAAGTGTTTGCAGACTGCTGAATCCACACACGGGTTTAACTCTGGAAGTTGAGTGCACACATTGACAACCGTTCTGTTAGATAGCTGCTTTTTGGATTTAGAAGCAGATATTTCCCTGTGCTTACTGCTGTTTCTTCCATATGCCGGTAATGGGCTGAAAACGCCTGTTTGGGGACTCTGCAGAGAAAGTGTTTGCAGACTGCTGAATCCACACATGGGTTTAACTCTGGAAGTTGAGTGCACACATTGACAACCGTTCTGTTAGATAGCTGCGTTTTGGATTTAGAAGCAGATATTTCCCTGTGCTTACTGCCGTTTCTTCCATATGCCGGTAATGGGCTGAAAACGCCTGTTTTGGGACTCTGCAGAGAAAGTGTTTGCAGACTGCTGAATCCACACACGGGTTTAACTCTGGAAGTTGAGTGCACACATTGACAACCGTTCTGTTAGATAGCTGCGTTTTGGATTTAGAAACAGATATTTCCCTGTGCTTACTGCTGTTTCTTCCATATGCCGGTAATGGGCTGAAAACGCCTGTTTTGGGACTCTGCAGAGAAAGTGTTTGCAGACTGCTGAATCCACACACGGGTTTAACTCTGGAAGTTGAGTGCA
This sequence comes from Aotus nancymaae, assembly GCF_030222135.1. Taxonomy (NCBI): domain Eukaryota; kingdom Metazoa; phylum Chordata; class Mammalia; order Primates; family Aotidae; genus Aotus; species Aotus nancymaae. The sequence goes on along the minus strand of NW_026988578.1, from coordinate 217,417 downwards.
CACATTGACAACCGTTCTGTTAGATAGCTGCGTTTTGGATTTAGAAGCAGATATTTCCCTGGGCTTACTGCTGTTTCTTCCATATACCGGTAATGGGCTGAAAACGCCTGTTTTGGGACTCTGCAGAGAAAGTGTTTGCAGACTGCTGAATCCACACACGGGTTTAACTCTGGAAGTTGAGTGCACACATTGACAACCGTTCTGTTAGATAGCTGCGTTTTGGATTTAGAAGCAGATATTTCCCTGTGCTTACTGCTGTTTCTTCCATATGCCGGTAAAGGGCTGAAAACGCCTGTTTTGGGACTCTGCAGAGAAAGTGTTTGCAGACTGCTGAATCCACACACTGGTTTAACTCTGGAAGTTGAGTGCACACATTGACAACCGTTCTGTTAGATAGCTGCGTTTTGGATTTAGAAGCAGATATTTCCCTGTGCTTACTGCCGTTTCTTCCATATGCCGGTAATGGGCTGAAAACGCCTGTTTTGGGACTCTGCAGAGAAAGTGTTTGCAGACTGCTGAATCCACACACGGGTTTAACTCTGGAAGTTGAGTGCACACATTGACAACCGTTCTGTTAGATAGCTGCGTTTTGGATTTAGAAGCAGATATTTCCCTGGGCTTACTGCTGTTTCTTCCATATGCCGGTAATGGGCTGAAAACGCCTGTTTTGGGACTCTGCAGAGAAAGTGTTTGCAGACTGCTGAATCCACACACGGGTTTAACTCTGGAAGTTGAGTGCACACATTGACAACCGTTCTGTTAGATAGATGCGTTTTGGATTTAGAAGCAGATATTTCCCTGTGCTTACTGCTGTTTCTTCCATATGCCGGTAAAGGGCTGAAAACGCCTGTTTTGGGACTCTGCAGAGAAAGAGTTTGCAGACTGCTAAATCCACACACGGGTTTAACTGTGGAAGTTGAGTGCACACATTGACAACCGTTCTGTTAGATATCTGCGTTTTGGATTTAGAAGGAGATATTTCCCTGTGCTTACTGCCGTTTCTTCCATATGCCGGTAATGGGCTGAAAACGCCTGTTTTGGGACTCTGCAGAGAAAGTGTTTGCAGACTGCTGAATCCACACACGGGTTTAACTGTGGAAGTTGAGCGCACACATTGACAACCGTTCTGTTAGATAGCTGCGTTTTGGATTTATAAGCAGATATTTCCCTGTGCTTACTGCCGTTTCTTCCATATGCCGGTAATGGGCTGAAAACGCCTGTTTTGGGACTCTGCAGAGAAAGTGTTTGCAGACTGCTGAATCCACACACGGGTTTAACTCTGGAAGTTGAGTTCACACATTGACAACCGTTCTGTTAGATAGCTGCGTTTTGGATTTAGAAGCAGATATTTCCCTGTGCTTACTGCTGTTTCTTCCATATGCCGGTAATGGGCTGAAAACGCCTGTTTTGGGACTCTGCAGAGAAAGTGTTTGCAGACTGCTGAATCCACACACGGGTTTATCTCTGGAAGTTGAGTGCACACATTGACAACCGTTCTGTTAGATAGCTGCGTTTTGGATTTAGAAGCAGATATTAACTGTGCTTACTGCTGTTTCTTCCATATGCCGGTAATGGGCTGAAAACGCCTGTTTTGGGACTCTGCAGAGAAAGTGTTTGCAGACTGCTGAATCCACACAGGGGTTTAACTCTGGAAGTTCAGTGCACACATTGACAACCGTTCTGTTAGATAGCTGCGTTTTGGATTTAGAAGCAGATATTTCCCTGGGCTTACTGCTGTTTCTTAAATATGCCGGTAATGGGCTGAAAACGCCTGTTTTGGGACTCTGCAGAGAAAGTGTTTGCAGACTGCTGAATCCACACACGGGTTTAACTCTGGAAGTTGAGTGCACACATTGACAACCGTTCTGTTAGATAGCTGCGTTTTGGATTTAGAAGCAGATATTTCCCTGGGCTTACTGCTGTTTCTTCCATATACCGGTAATGGGCTGAAAACGCCTGTTTTGGGACTCTGCAGAGAAAGTGTTTGCAGACTGCTGAATCCACACACGGGTTTAACTCTGGAAGTTGAGTGCAAAAATTGACAACCGTTCTGTTAGATAGCTGCGTTTTGGATTTAGAAGCAGATATTTCCCTGTGCTTACTGCTGTTTCTTCCATATGCCGGTAAAGGGCTGAAAACGCCTGTTTTGGGACTCTGCAGAGAAAGGGTTTGCAGACTGCTGAATCCACACACGGGTTTAACTCTGGAAGTTGAGTGCAAAAATTGACAACCGTTCTGTTAGATAGCTGCGTTTTGGATTTAGTAGCAGATATTTCCCTGTGCTTACTGCCGTTTCTTCCATATGCCGGTAAAGGGCTGAAAACGTCTGTTTTGGGACTCTGCAGAGAAAGTGTTTGCAGACTGCTGAATCCACACACGGGTTTAACTCTGGAAGTTGAGTGCACACATTGACAACCGTTCTGTTAGATAGCTGCGTTTTGGATTTAGAAGCAGATATTTCCCTGTGCTTACTGCTGTTTCTTCCATATGCCGGTAAAGGGCTGAAAACGCCTGTTTTGGGACTCTGCAGAGAAAGTGTTTGCAGACTGCTGAATCCACACACTGGTTTAACTCTGGAAGTTGAGTGCACACATTGACAACCGTTCTGTTAGATAGCTGCGTTTTGGATTTAGAAGCAGATATTTCCCTGTGCTTACTGCCGTTTCTTCCATATGCCGGTAATGGGCTGAAAACGCCTGTTTTGGGACTCTGCAGAGAAAGTGTTTGCAGACTGCTGAATCCACACACGGGTTTATCTCTGGAAGTTGAGTGCACACATTGACAACCGTTCTGTTAGATAGCTGCGTTTTGGATTTAGAAGCAGATATTTCCCTGGGCTTACTGCTGTTTCTTCCATATGCCGGTAATGGGCTGAAAACGCCTGTTTTGGGACTCTGCAGAGAAAGTGTTTGCAGACTGCTGAATCCACACACGGGTTTAACTCTGGAAGTTGAGTGCACACATTGACAACCGTTCTGTTAGATAGATGCGTTTTGGATTTAGAAGCAGATATTTCCCTGTGCTTACTGCTGTTTCTTCCATATGCCGGTAAAGGGCTGAAAACGCCTGTTTTGGGACTCTGCAGAGAAAGAGTTTGCAGACTGCTAAATCCACACACGGGTTTAACTGTGGAAGTTGAGTGCACACATTGACAACCGTTCTGTTAGATATCTGCGTTTTGGATTTAGAAGCAGATATTTCCCTGTGCTTACTGCCGTTTCTTCCATATGCCGGTAATGGGCTGAAAACGCCTGTTTTGGGACTCTGCAGAGAAAGTGTTTGCAGACTGCTGAATCCACACACGGGTTTAACTGTGGAAGTTGAGCGCACACATTGACAACCGTTCTGTTAGATAGCTGCGTTTTGGATTTATAAGCAGATATTTCCCTGTGCTTACTGCCGTTTCTTCCATATGCCGGTAATGGGCTGAAAACGCCTGTTTTGGGACTCTGCAGAGAAAGTGTTTGCAGACTGCTGAATCCACACACGGGTTTAACTCTGGAAGTTGAGTTCACACATTGACAACCGTTCTGTTAGATAGCTGCGTTTTGGATTTAGAAGCAGATATTTCCCTGTGCTTACTGCTGTTTCTTCCATATGCCGGTAATGGGCTGAAAACGCCTGTTTTGGGACTCTGCAGAGAAAGTGTTTGCAGACTGCTGAATCCACTCACGGGTTTATCTCTGGAAGTTGAGTGCACACATTGACAACCGTTCTGTTAGATAGCTGCGTTTTGGATTTAGAAGCAGATATTAACTGTGCTTACTGCTGTTTCTTCCATATGCCGGTAATGGGCTGAAAACGCCTGTTTTGGGACTCTGCAGAGAAAGTGTTTGCAGACTGCTGAATCCACACAGGGGTTTAACTCTGGAAGTTCAGTGCACACATTGACAACCGTTCTGTTAGATAGCTGCGTTTTGGATTTAGAAGCAGATATTTCCCTGGGCTTACTGCTGTTTCTTCCATATGCCGGTAAAGGGCTGAAAACGCCTGTTTTGGGACTCTGCAGAGAAAGTGTTTGCAGACTGCTGAATCCACACACGGGTTTAACTCTGGAAGTTGAGTGCACACATTGACAACCGTTCTGTTAGATAGCTGCGTATTGGATTTAGAAGCAGATATTTCCCTGTGCTTACTGCTGTTTCTTAAATATGCCGGTAATGGGCTGAAAACGCCTGTTTTGGGACTCTGCAGAGAAAGTGTTTGCAGACTGCTGAATCCACACACGGGTTTAACTCTGGAAGTTGAGTGCACACATTGACAACCGTTCTGTTAGATAGCTGCGTTTTGGATTTAGAAGCAGATATTTCCCTGGGCTTACTGCTGTTTCTTCCATATGCCGGTAATGGGCTGAAAACGCCTGTTTTGGGACTCTGCAGAGAAAGTGTTTGCAGACTGCTGAATCCACACACGGGTTTAACTCTGGAAGTTGAGTGCAAAAATTGACAACCGTTCTGTTAGATAGCTGCGTTTTGGATTTAGAAGCAGATATTTCCCTGTGCTTACTGCTGTTTCTTCCATATGCCGGTAAAGGGCTGAAAACGCCTGTTTTGGGACTCTGCAGAGAAAGGGTTTGCAGACTGCTGAATCCACACACGGGTTTAACTCTGGAAGTTGAGTGCAAAAATTGACAACCGTTCTGTTAGATAGCTGCGTTTTGGATTTAGTAGCAGATATTTCCCTGTGCTTACTGCCGTTTCTTCCATATGCCGGTAAAGGGCTGAAAACGTCTGTTTTGGGACTCTGCAGAGAAAGTGTTTGCAGACTGCTGAATCCACACACGGGTTTAACTCTGGAAGTTGAGTGCACACATTGACAACCGTTCTGTTAGATAGCTCCGTTTTGGATTTAGAAGCAGATATTTCCCTGTGCTTACTGCTGTTTCTTCCATATGCCGGTAATGGGCTGAAAACGCCTGTTTTGGGACTCTGCAGAGAAAGTGTTTGCAGACTGCTGAATCCACACACGGGTTTAACTCTGGAAGTTGAGTGCACACATTGACAACCGTTCTGTTAGATAGCTGCGTTTTGGATTTAGAAGCAGATATTTCCCTGTGCTTACTGCTGTTTCTTCCATATGCCGGTAAAGGGCTGAAAACGCCTGTTTTGGGACTCTGCAGAGAAAGTGTTTGCAGACTGCTGAATCCACACACGGGTTTAACTCTGGAAGTTGAGTGCACACATTGACAACCGTTCTGTTAGATATCTGCGTTTTGGATTTAGAAGCAGATATTTCCCTGTGCTTACTGCCGTTTATCCATATGCCGGTAATGGGCTGAAAACGCCTGTTTTGGGACTCTGCAGAGAAAGTGTTTGCAGACTGCTGAATCCACACACGGGTTTAACTCTGGAAGTTGAGTGCACACATTGACAACCGTTCTGCTAGATAGCTGCGTTTTGGATTTAGAAGCAGATATTTCCCTGTGCTTACTGCCGTTTCTTCCATATGCCGGTAATGGGCTGAAAACGCCTGTTTTGGGACTCTGCAGAGAAGATGTTTGCAGACTGCTGAATCCACACACGGGTTTAACTCTGGAAGTTGAGTGCACACATTGACAACCGTTCTGTTAGATAGCTGCGTTTTGGATTTAGAAGCAGATATTTCCCTGTGCTTACTGCTGTTTCTTCCATATGCCGGTAATGGGCTGAAAACGCCTGTTTTGGGACTCTGCAGAGAAAGTGTTTGCAGACTGCTGAATCCACACACGGGTTTAACTCTGGAAGTTGAGTGCACACATTGACAACCGTTCTGTTAGATAGCTCCGTTTTGGATTTAGAAGCAGATATTTCCCTGTGCTTACTGCTGTTTCTTCCATATGCCGGTAATGGGCTGAAAACGCCTGTTTTGGGACTCTGCAGAGAAAGTGTTTGCAGACTGCTGAATCCACACACGGGTTTAACTCTGGAAGTTGAGTGCACACATTGACAACCGTTCTGTTAGATAGCTGCGTTTTGGATTTAGAAGCAGATATTTCCCTGTGCTTACTGCTGTTTCTTTCATATGCCGGTAATGGGCTGAAAACGCCTGTTTTAGGACTCTGCAGAGAAAGTGTTTGCAGACTGCTGAATCCACACACGGGTTTAACTCTGGAAGTTGAGTGCACACATTGACAACCGTTCTGTTAGATAGCTGCGTTTTGGATTTAGAAGCAGATGTTTCCCTGGGGTTACTGCTGTTTCTTCCATATGCCGGTAAAGGGCTGAAAACGCCTGTTTTGGGACTCTGCAGAGAAAGTGTTTGCAGACTGCTGAATCCACACACGGGTTTAACTCTGGAAGTTGAGTGCACACATTGACAACCGTTCTGTTAGATAGCTGCTTTTTGGATTTAGAAGCAGATATTTCCCTGTGCTTACTGCTGTTTCTTCCATATGCCGGTAATGGGCTGAAAACGCCTGTTTTGGGACTCTACAGAGAAAGTGTTTGCAGACTGCTGAATCCACACACGGGTTTAACTCTGGAAGTTGAGTGCACACATTGACAACCGTTCTGTTAGATAGCTGCGTTTTGGATTTAGAAGCAGATATTTCCCTGGGCTTACTGCTGTTTCTTCCATATGCCAGTAATGGTCTGAAAACGCCTGTTTTGGGACTCTGCAGAGAAAGTGTTTGCAGACTCCTGAATCCACACAAGGGTTTAACTCTGGAAGTTGAGTGCACACATTGACAACTGTTCTGTTAGATAGCTCATTTTGGATTTAGAAGCAGATATTTCCCTGTGCTTACTGCTGTTTCTTCCATATGCCGGTAATGGGCTGAAAACGCCTGTTTTGGGACTCTGCAGACAAAGTGTTTGCAGACTGCTGAATCCACACACGGGTTTAACTCTGGAAGTTGAGTGCACACATTGACAACCGTTCTGTTAGATAGCTGCGTTTTGGATTTAGAAGCAGATATTTCCCTGTGCTTACTGCCGTTTCTTCCATATGCCGGTAATGGGCTGAAAACGCCTGTTTGGGGACTCTGCAGAGAAAGTGTTTGCAGACTGCTGAATCCACACACCGGTTTAACTCTGGAAGTTGAGTGCACACATTGACAACCGTTCTGTTAGATAGCTGCGTTTTGGATTTAGAAGCAGATATTTCCCTGTGCTTACTGCCGTTTCTTCCATATGCCGGTAATGGGCTGAAAACGCCTGTTTTGGGACTCTGCAGAGAAAGAGTTTGCAGACTGCTGAATCCACACACGGGTTTAACTCTGGAAGTTGAGTGCACACATTGACAACCGTTCTGTTAGATAGCTGCGTTTTGGATTTAGAAGCAGATATTTCCCTGGGCTTACTGCCGTTTCTTCCATATGCCGGTAATGGGCTGAAAACGCCTGTTTTGGGACTCTGCAGAGAAAGTGTTTGCAGACTGTTGAATCCACACACGGGTTTAACTCTGGAAGTTGAGTGCACAGATTGACAACCGTTCTGTTAGATAGCTGCGTTTTGGATTTAGAAGCAGATATTTCCCTGTGCTTACTGCTGTTTCTTCCATATGCCGGTAATGGGCTGAAAACGCCTGTTTGGGGACTCTGCAGAGAAAGTGTTTGCAGACTGCTGAATCCACACACCGGTTTAACTCTGGAAGTTGAGTGCACACATTGACAACCGTTCTGTTAGATAGCTGCGTTTTGGATTTAGAAGCAGATATTTCCCTGTGCTTACTGCTGTTTCTTCCATATGCCGGTAAAGGGCTGAAAACGCCTGTTTTGGGACTCTGCAGAGAAAGAGTTTGCAGACTGCTGAATCCACACACGGGTTTAACTCTGGAAGTTGAGTGCACACATTGACAACCGTTCTGTTAGATAGCTGCGTTTTGCATTTAGAAGCAGATATTTCCCTGTGCTTACTGCCGTTTTTTCCATATGCCGGTAATGGGCTGAAAACGCCTGTTTTGGGACTCTGCAGAGAAAGTGTTTGCAGACTGCTGAATCCACACACCGGTTTAACTCTGGAAGTTGAGTGCACACATTGACAACCGTTCTGTTAGATAGCTGCGTTTTGGATTTAGAAGCAGATATTTCCCTGTGCTTACTGCCGTTTCTTCCATATGCCGGTAATGGGCTGAAAACGCCTGTTTTGGGACTCTGCAGAGAAAGTGTTTGCAGACTGCTGAATCCACACACGGGTTTAACTCTGGAAGTTGAGTTCACACATTGACAACCGTTCTGTTAGATAGCTGCGTTTTGGATTTAGAAGCAGATATTTCCCTGTGCTTACTGCTGTTTCTTCCATATGCCGGTAATGGGCTGAAAACGCCTGTTTTGGGACTCTGCAGAGAAAGTGTTTGCAGACTGCTGAATCCACACACGGGTTTATCTCTGGAAGTTGAGTGCACATATTGACAACCGTTCTGTTAGATAGCTGCGTTTTGGATTTAGAAGCAGATATTAACCTGTGCTTACTGCTGTTTCTTCCATATGCCGGTAATGGGCTGAAAACGCCTGTTTTGGGACTCTGCAGAGAAAGTGTTTGCAGACTGCTGAATCCACACAGGGGTTTAACTCTGGAAGTTGAGTGCACACATTGACAACCGTTCTGTTAGATAGCTGCGTTTTGGATTTAGAAGCAGATATTTCCCTGGGCTTACTGCTGTTTCTTCCATATGCCGGTAAAGGGCTGAAAACGCCTGTTTTGGGACTCTGCAGAGAAAGTGTTTGCAGACTGCTGAATCCACACACGGGTTTAACTCTGGAAGTTGAGTGCACACATTGACAACCGTTCTGTTAGATAGCTGCGTTTTGGATTTGGAAGCAGATATTTCCCTGTGCTTACTGCTGTTTCTTCCATATGCCGGTAATGGGCTGAAAACGCCTGTTTTGGGACTCTGCAGAGAAAGTGTTTGCAGACTGCTGAATCCACACACGGGTTTAACTCTGGAAGTTGAGTGCACACATTGACAACCGTTCTGTTAGATAGCTGCGTTTTGGATTTAGAAGCAGATATTTCCCTGGGCTTACTGCTGTTTCTTCCTTATACCGGTAATGGGCTGAAAACGCCTGTTTTGGGACTCTGCAGAGAAAGTGTTTGCAGACTGCTGAATCCACACACGGGTTTAACTCTGGAAGTTGAGTGCAAAAATTGACAACCGTTCTGTTAGATAGCTGCGTTTTGGATTTAGTAGCAGATATTTCCCTGTGCTTACTGCTGTTTCTTCCATATGCCGGTAAAGGGCTGAAAACGCCTGTTTTGGGACTCTGCAGAGAAAGGGTTTGCAGACTGCTGAATCCACACACTGGTTTTACTCTGGAAGTTGAGTGCACACATTGACAACCGTTCTGTTAGATAGCTGCGTTTTGGATTTAGAAGCAGATATTTCCCTGTGCTTACTGCCGTTTCTTCCATATGCCGGTAAAGGGCTGAAAACGCCTGTTTTGGGACACTGCAGAGAAAGTGTTTGCAGACTGCTGAATCCACACACGGGTTTAACTCTGGAAGTTGAGTGCACACATTGACAACCGTTCTGTTAGATAGCTGCGTTTTGGATTTAGAAGCAGATATTTCCCTGTGCTTACTGCTGTTTCTTCCATATGCCGGTAATGGGCTGAAAACGCCTGTTTTGGGACTCTGCAGAGAAAGTGTTTGCAGACTGCTGAATCCACACACGGGTTTAACTCTGGAAGTTGAGTGCACACATTGACAACCGTTCTGTTAGATAGCTGCGTTTTGGATTTAGAAGCAGATATTTCCCTGTGCTTACTGCCGTTTATCCATATGCCGGTAATGGGCTGAAAACGCCTGTTTTGGGACTCTGCAGAGAAAGTGTTTGCAGACTGCTGAATCCACACACGGGTTTAACTCTGGAAGTTGAGAGCACACATTGACAACCGTTCTGCTAGATAGCTGCGTTTTGGATTTAGAAGCAGATATTTCCCTGTGCTTACTGCTGTTTCTTCCATATGCCGGTATTGGGCTGAAAACGCCTGTTTTGGGACTCTGCACAGAAAGTGTTTGCAGACTGCTGAATCCACACTCGGGTTTATCTCTGGAAGTTGAGTGCACGCATAGACAACCATTCAGTTAGATAGCTGCCTTTTGGTTTTAGAAGCAGTTATTTCTCTTTACAGCATATACTCTCATTCACTCTGGAATAGCCAAACGCAGCTCCTAAAAGAAACGGGTTTCTAAGTATAATCAGATATTTCTCTTTACATCTTGTACCCCAGTACACTCTGATATATGCATACGCAGCTCCTGGAAGAAACGTGTTTGTAACTCGCGGAATCTGTGCATATATTGAAGTCCCTTAGGTGAATGAACACTCAGCAGAGGAGTTTGAAAAAAACATTTCTTCCATGTTATAGATGCACTGTTAACTGCTATTGCTTTTAGGCTGGTGTTTTCCTGGAAATGTTGGTTTTAGAATTTCCATATAAATGGTTTGTAAACTGCTGCTTAAGTGGAGCAGTTTAATTCGTTAAGTTGAATGCCCTCATTCACAATCATTCTGTTAGCTAGCTCCGTTTTGGTTTTAGAAGCCTGTGTTTCTAGTTACAGCATATACTCCCATTCATTCTGGAATAGCCAAACGCAGCTCCCAGAATAGACGTGTTTCTAAGTCGCTGAATCTAAACATAGATTCAACTCCCTTAGGTGAACGAACACACAGCACAGCAGTTTGAAAGAAACGTTTTATTTGAGTTTTAGACGCAGTCTTATTGCTATTTCTTAGAGGCCGGTATTTTGCTGGGAATGTCTGTTTTAGAATCTGCACAAAAATCTTTTCTAAACTGCTGCATAGAAACAACAGTTTATCTCAATAAGCTGAATGCACACAGTGACAACCATTCTGTTAGATGGCTCCGTGTTTGTTTTAGAAACAGATATTTCACTTTAAACCTTATACTCCAGTACACTCTGGAATATGCAAATGCAGCTCCTGGAAGAAACGTGTTTCTTACTCGCTGAATCTGAATATATACTCAAGACTCTTAGGTGAATGAACACAGAGCAGAGCATTTTGAAGAAAACGTTTCTTCTATGTTATAGATGCAGTCTTACTGCTACTTCTTTTAGGCTGGTGTTTTGCTGCAAATGTTGATTTTAGAATTTGCATATAAAGGGTTTCTAAACTGCTGCCTAAGAAGAGCAGATTAACCCTTTAAGTTGAATGCACACATTCACAACCATTCTGTTAGATAGCTCCGTTTTGGTTTTAGAAACAGATATTTCTCTTTACAGCATTTACTCCCATACACTCTGGAATATCGAAATGCAGCTCCTAGAATAAACGTGTTTCAAACTCGCTGAATCCAAACATAGATTCAACGACCTTTGGTGAACGAACACACTGCAGAGCAGTTTGAAAGAAACGTTCCCTCTGAGTTTTAGACGCAGTCTTACTGCTATTTCTTATAGGCCGGTATTTTGCTGGAAATGTCTGTTTGAGAATCTACACAGAAATGTTTTCTAAACTGCTGCATACAAACAGCAGTTTAGCTCAGTAAGTTGAATGCACACATTGACAACCATTCCATTAGATCATCCGTTTTTCTTTTGGAACGAGACATTTGTCTTTACATCTTATACTCCAGTATACTCTGGAATAGGCAAACACAGCTCCTGGAAGAAACGTGTTGCTAACTAGCTGAATCTGAACATATATTCAAGTCTCTTATATGAATGAACACACAGCAGAGCAGTTTGAAAACAGTTTCTTCCATGTTAAAGATGCAGTCTTACTGCTATTTCCTATAGGCTGGTGTTTTGCTGGAAAGGTCTGTATTTGCATATAAAGGGTTTCTAAAGTGCTGCATGAGAAGAGCAGTTTACCTCTTTAAGCCAAAGGCACACATTCACAACCACTCTGCTAGATAGATCCATTTTGGTTTTAGAAACAGATATTTCTCTTTACAGCATATACTCCCATTCAATCTGGAATATCCAAAGACAGCTCCTAGAATAAACGTGTTTCTATCTCGCTGAATCTAAACATAGATTCAACTCCCTTAGGCCAAAGAACACAAGGCCGAGCAGTTTGAAAGAAACGTTTCTTCTGAGTTTTAGACGCAGTCTTAATGCTCTTTCTTATATATGCCGGTACTGGGCCGGAAAGGCCTGTTTTGAGACTCTGCACAGAAAGTGTTTGCAGACTGCTGAATCCACACACGGGTTTAACTCTGGAAGTTGAGTGCACACATTGACAACCGTTCTGTTAGATAGCTGCGTTTTGGATTTAGAAGCAGATATTTCCCTGGGGTTACTGCTGTTTCTTCCATATGACGGTATAGGGCTGAAAACGCCTGTTTTGGGACTCTGCAGAGAAAGTGTTTGCAGACTGCTGAATCCACACACGGGTTTAGCTCTGGAAGTTGAGTGCACACATTGACAACCGTTCTGTTAGATAGCTGCGTTTTGGATTTAGAAGCAGATATTTCCCTGTGCTTACTGCTGTTTCTTCCATATGCCGGTAATGGGCTGAAAACGCCTGTTTTGGGACTCTGCAGAGAAAGTGTTTGCAGACTGCTGAATCCACACACGGGTTTAACTCTGGAAGTTGAGTGCACACATTGACAACCGTTCTGTTAGATAGCTGCGTTTTGGATTTAGAAGCAGATATTTCCCTGTGCTTACTGCCGTTTCTTCCATATGCCAGTAATGGGCTGAAAACGCCTGTTTTGGGACTCTGCAGAGAAAGTGTTTGCAGATTGCTGAATCCACACACGGGTTTAACTCTGGAAGTTGAGTGCACACATTGACAACCGTTCTGTTAGATAGCTGCGTTTTGGATTTAGAAGCAGATATTTCCCTGTGCTTACTGCTGTTTCTTCCATATGCCGGTAATGGGCTGAAAACGCCTGTTTTGGGACTCTGCAGAGAAAGTGTTTGCAGACTGCTGAATCCACACACGGGTTTAACTCTGGAAGTTGAGTGCACACATTGACAACCGTTCTGTTAGATAGCTGCGTTTTGGATTTAGAAGCAGATATTTCCCTGTGCTTACTGCTGTTTCTTCCATATGCCGGTAATGGGCTGCAAACGCCTGTTTTGGGACTCTGCAGACAAAGTGTTTGCAGACTGCTGAATCCACACACGGATTTAACTCTGGAAGTTGAGTGCACACATTGACAACCGTTCTGTTAGATAGCTGCGTTTTGGATTTAGAAGCAGATATTTCCCTGGGCTTACTGCCGTTTCTTCCATATGCCGGTAATGGGCTGAAAACGCCTGTTTTGGGACTCTGCAGAGAAAGTGTTTGCAGACTGCTGAATCCACACACGGGTTTAACTCTGGAAGTTGAGTGCACAGATTGACAACCGTTCTGTTAGATAGCTGCGTTTTGGATTTAGAAGCAGATATTTCCCTGTGCTTACTGCTGTTTCTTCCATATGCCGGTAATGGGCTGAAAACGCCTGTTTGGGGACTCTGCAGAGAAAGTGTTTGCAGACTGCTGAATCCACACACCGGTTTAACTCTGGAAGTTGAGTGCACACATTGACAACCGTTCTGTTAGATAGCTGCGTTTTGGATTTAGAAGCAGATATTTCCCTGTGCTTACTGCTGTTTCTTCCATATGCCGGTATTGGGCTGAAAACGCCTGTTTTGGGACTCTGCACAGAAAGTGTTTGCAGACTGCTGAATCCACACTCGGGTTTATCTCTGGAAGTTGAGTGCACGCATAGACAACCATTCAGTTAGATAGCTGCCTTTTGGTTTTAGAAGCAGTTATTTCTCTTTACAGCATATACTCTCATTCACTCTGGAATAGCCAAACGCAGCTCCTAAAAGAAACGGGTTTCTAAGTATAATCAGATATTTCTCTTTACATCTTGTACCCCAGTACACTCTGATATATGCATACGCAGCTCCTGGAAGAAACGTGTTTGTAACTCGCGGAATCTGTGCATATATTGAAGTCCCTTAGGTGAATGAACACTCAGCAGAGGAGTTTGAAAAAAACATTTCTTCCATGTTATAGATGCACTGTTAACTGCTATTGCTTTTAGGCTGGTGTTTTCCTGGAAATGTTGGTTTTAGAATTTCCATATAAATGGTTTGTAAACTGCTGCTTAAGTGGAGCAGTTTAATTCGTTAAGTTGAATGCCCTCATTCACAATCATTCTGTTAGCTAGCTCCGTTTTGGTTTTAGAAGCCTGTGTTTCTAGTTACAGCATATACTCCCATTCATTCTGGAATAGCCAAACGCAGCTCCCAGAATAGACGTGTTTCTAAGTCGCTGAATCTAAACATAGATTCAACTCCCTTAGGTGAACGAACACACAGCACAGCAGTTTGAAAGAAACGTTTTATTTGAGTTTTAGACGCAGTCTTATTGCTATTTCTTAGAGGCCGGTATTTTGCTGGGAATGTCTGTTTTAGAATCTGCACAAAAATCTTTTCTAAACTGCTGCATAGAAACAACAGTTTATCTCAATAAGCTGAATGCACACAGTGACAACCATTCTGTTAGATGGCTCCGTGTTTGTTTTAGAAACAGATATTTCACTTTAAACCTTATACTCCAGTACACTCTGGAATATGCAAATGCAGCTCCTGGAAGAAACGTGTTTCTTACTCGCTGAATCTGAATATATACTCAAGACTCTTAGGTGAATGAACACAGAGCAGAGCATTTTGAAGAAAACGTTTCTTCTATGTTATAGATGCAGTCTTACTGCTACTTCTTTTAGGCTGGTGTTTTGCTGCAAATGTTGATTTTAGAATTTGCATATAAAGGGTTTCTAAACTGCTGCCTAAGAAGAGCAGATTAACCCTTTAAGTTGAATGCACACATTCACAACCATTCTGTTAGATAGCTCCGTTTTGGTTTTAGAAACAGATATTTCTCTTTACAGCATTTACTCCCATACACTCTGGAATATCGAAATGCAGCTCCTAGAATAAACGTGTTTCAAACTCGCTGAATCCAAACATAGATTCAACGACCTTTGGTGAACGAACACACTGCAGAGCAGTTTGAAAGAAACGTTCCCTCTGAGTTTTAGACGCAGTCTTACTGCTATTTCTTATAGGCCGGTATTTTGCTGGAAATGTCTGTTTGAGAATCTACACAGAAATGTTTTCTAAACTGCTGCATACAAACAGCAGTTTAGCTCAGTAAGTTGAATGCACACATTGACAACCATTCCATTAGATCATCCGTTTTTCTTTTGGAACGAGACATTTGTCTTTACATCTTATACTCCAGTATACTCTGGAATAGGCAAACACAGCTCCTGGAAGAAACGTGTTGCTAACTAGCTGAATCTGAACATATATTCAAGTCTCTTATATGAATGAACACACAGCAGAGCAGTTTGAAAACAGTTTCTTCCATGTTAAAGATGCAGTCTTACTGCTATTTCCTATAGGCTGGTGTTTTGCTGGAAAGGTCTGTATTTGCATATAAAGGGCTTCTAAAGTGCTGCATGAGAAGAGCAGTTTACCTTTTTAAGCCGAAGGCACACATTCACAACCACTCTGCTAGATAGATCCATTTTGGTTTTAGAAACAGATATATCTCTTTACAGCATATACTCCCATTCAATGTGGAATATCCAAAGACAGCTCCTAGAATAAACGTGTTTCTATCTCGCTGAATCTAAACATAGATTCAACTCCCTTAGGCCAAAGAACACAAGGCCGAGCAGTTTGAAAGAAACGTTTCTTCTGAGTTTTAGACGCAGTCTTAATGCTCTTTCTTATATATGCCGGTACTGGGCCGGAAAGGCCTGTTTTGAGACTCTGCACAGAAAGTGTTTGCAGACTGCTGAATCCACACACGGGTTTAACTCTGGAAGTTGAGTGCACACATTGACAACCGTTCTGTTAGATAGCTGCGTTTTGGATTTAGAAGCAGATATTTCCCTGTGCTTACTGCTGTTTCTTCCATATGCCGGTAATGGGATGAAAGCGCCTGTTTTGGGACTCTGCAGAGAAAGTGTTTGCAGACTGCTGAATCCACACACGGGTTTAGCTCTGGAAGTTGAGTGCACACATTGACAACCGTTCTGTTAGATAACTGCGTTTTGGATTTAGAAGCAGATATTTCCCTGTGCTTACTGCTGTTTCTTCCATATGCCGGTAATGGGCTGAAAACGCCTGTTTTGGGACTCTGCAGAGAAAGTGTTTGCAGACTGCTGAATCCACACAGGGGTTTAACTCTGGAAGTTGAGTGCACACATTGACAACCGTTCTGTTAGATAGCTGCGTTTTGGATTTAGAAGCAGATATTTCCCTGTGCTTACTGCTGTTTCTTCCATATGCCGGTAATGGGCTGAAAACGCCTGTTTTGGGACTCTGCAGAGAAAGTGTTTGCAGACTGCTGAATCCACACACGGGTTTAACTCTGGAAGTTGAGTGCACACATTGACAACCGTTCTGTTAGATAGCTGCGTTTTGGATTTAGAAGCAGATATTTCCCTGTGCTTACTCCTGTTTCTTCCATATGCCGGTAATGGGCTGAAAACGCCTGTTTTGGGACTCTGCAGAGAAAGTGTTTCCAGACTGCTGAATCCACACACGGGTTTAACTCTGGAAGTTGAGTGCACACATTGACAACCGTTCTGTTAGATAGCTGCGTTTTGGATTTAGAAGCAGATATTTCCCTGTGCTTACTGCCGTTTCTTCCATATGCCGGTAATGGGCTGAAAACGCCTGTTTTGGGACTCTGCAGAGAAAGTGTTTGCAGACTGCTGAATCCACACACGGGTTTAACTCTGGAAGTTGAGTGCACAGATTGACAACCGTTCTGTTAGATAGCTGCGTTTTGGATTTAGAAGCAGATATTTCCCTGTGCTTACTGCTGTTTCTTCCATATGCCGGTAATGGGCTGAAAACGCCTGTTTTGGGACTCTGCAGAGAAAGTGTTTGCAGACTGCTGAATCCACACACTGGTTTACCTCTGGAAGTTGAGTGCACACATTGACAACAGTTCTGTTAGATAGCTGCGTTTTGGATTTAGAAGCAGATATTTCCCTGTGCTTACTGCTGTTTCTTCCATATGCCGGTAAAGGGCAGAAAACGCCTGTTTTGGGACTCTGCAGAGAAAGTGTTTGCAGACTGCTGAATCCACACACGGGTTTAACTCTGGAAGTTGAGTGCACACATTGACAACCGTTCTGTTAGATAGCTGCGTTTTGGATTTAGAAGCAGATATTTCCCTGTGCTTACTGCTGTTTCTTCCATATGCCGGTAATGGGCTGAAAACGCCTGTTTTGGGACTCTGCAGAGAAAGTGTTTCCAGACTGCTGAATCCACACACGGGTTTAACTCTGGAAGTTGAGTGCACACATTGACAACCGTTCTGTTAGATAGCTGCGTTTTGGATTTAGAAGCAGATATTTCCCTGTGCTTACTGCCGTTTCTTCCATATGCCGGTAATGGGCTGAAAACGCCTGTTTTGGGACTCTGCAGAGAAAGTGTTTGCAGACTGCTGAATCCACACACGGGTTTAACTCTGGAAGTTGAGTGCACACATTGACAACCGTTCTGTTAGATAGCTGCGTTTTGGATTTAGAAGCAGATATTTCCCTGTGCTTACTGCCGTTTCTTCCATATGCCGGTAATGGGCTGAAAACGCCTGTTTTGGGACTCTGCAGAGAAAGTGTTTGCAGACTGCTGAATCCACACACGGGTTTAACTCTGGAAGTTGAGTGCACACATTGACAACCGTTCTGTTAGATAGCTGCGTTTTGGATTTAGAAGCAGATATTTCCCTGTGCTTACTGCCGTTTCTTCCATATGCCGGTAATGGGCTGAAAACGCCTGTTTTGGGACTCTGCAGAGAAAGTGTTTGCAGACTGCTGAATCCACACACGGGTTTAACTCTGGAAGTTGAGTGCACACATTGACAACCGTTCTGTTAGATAGCTGCGTTTTGGATTTAGTAGCAGATATTTCCCTGTGCTTACTGCTGTTTCTTCCATATGCCGGTAAAGGGCTGAAAACGCCTGTTTTGGGACTATGCAGAGAAAGGGTTTGCAGACTGCTGAATCCACACACTGGTTTAACTCTGGAAGTTGAGTGCACACATTGACAACAGTTCTGTGAGATAGCTGCGTTTTGGATTTAGAAGCAGATATTTCCCTGTGCTTACTGCTGTTTCTTCCATATGCCGGTAATGGGCAGAAAACGCCTGTTTTGGGACTCTGCAGAGAAAGTGTTTGCAGACTGCTGAATCCACACACGGGTTTATCTCTGGAAGTTGAGTGCACACATTGACGACCGTTCTGTTAGATAGCTGCGTTTTGGGTTTAGAAGCAGATATTTCCCTGTGCTTACTGCTGTTTCTTCCATATGCCGGTAATGGGCTGAAAACGCCTGTTTTGGGACTCTGCAGAGAAAGTGTTTGCAGACTGCTGAATCCACACACGGGTTTAACTCTGGAAGTTGAGTGCACACATTGACAACCGTTCTGTTAGATAGCTGCGTTTTGGATTTAGAAGCAGATATTTCCCTGTGCTTACTGCTGTTTCTTCCATATGCCGGTAATGGGCTGAAAACGCCTGTTTTGGGACTCTGCAGAGAAAGTGTTTGCAGACTGCTGAATCCACACACGGGTTTAACTCTGGAAGTTGAGTGCACACATTGACAACCGTTCTGTTAGATAGCTGCGTTTTGGATTTAGAAGCAGATATTTCCCTGTGCTTACTGCTGTTTCTTCCATATGCCGGTAATGGGCTGAAAACGCCTGTTTTGGGACTCTGCAGAGAAAGTGTTTGCAGACTGCTGAATCCACACACGGGTTTATCTCTGGAAGTTGAGTACACACATTGACAACCGTTCTGTTAGATAGCTGCATTTTGGATTTAGAAGCAGATATTTCCCTGTGCTTACTGCTGATTCTTCCATATGCCGGTAATGGGCAGAAAACGCCTGTTTTGGGACTCTGCAGAGAAAGTGTTTCCAGACTGCTGAATCCACACACGGGTTTAACTCTGGAAGTTGAGTGCACACATTGACAACCGTTCTGTTAGATAGCTGCGTTTTGGATTTAGAAGCAGATATTTCCCTGTGCTTACTGCCGTTTCTTCCATATGCCGGTAATGGGCTGAAAACGCCTGTTTTGGGACTCTGCAGAGAAAGTGTTTGCAGACTGCTGAATCCACACACGGGTTTATCTCTGGAAGTTGAGTGCACACATTGACAACAGTTCTGTTAGATAGCTGCATTTTGGATTTAGAAGCAGATATTTCCCTGTGCTTACTGCCGTTTCTTCCATATGCCGGTAATGGGCAGAAAACGCCTGTTTTGGGACTCTGCAGAGAAAGTGTTTGCAGACTGCTGAATCCACACACGGGTTTAACTCTGGAATTTGAGTGCACACATTGACAACCGTTCTGTTAGATAACTGCGTTTTGGATTTAGAAGCAGATATTTCCCTGTGCTTACTGCTGTTTCTTCCATATGCCGGTAACGGGCTGAAAACGCCTGTTTTGGGACTCTGCAGAGAAAGTGTTTCCAGACTGCTGAATCCACACACGGGTTTAACTCTGGAAGTTGAGTGCACACATTGACAACCGTTCTGTTAGATAGCTGCGTTTTGGATTTAGAAGCAGATATTAACCTGTGCTTACTGCCGTTTCTTCCATATGCCGGTAATGGGCTGAAAACGCCTGTTTTGGGACTCTGCAGAGAAAGTGTTTGCAGACTGCTGAATCCACACACGGGTTTAACTCTGGAAGTTGAGTGCACACATTGACAACCGTTCTGTTAGATAGCTGCGTTTTGGATTTAGAAGCAGATATTTCCCTGTGCTTACTGCTGTTTCTTCCATATGCCGGTAATGGGCTGAAAACGCCTGTTTTGGGACTCTGCAGAGAAAATGTTTCCAGACTGCTGAATCCACACACGGGTTTAACTCTGGAAGTTGAGTGCACACATTGACAACCGTTCTGTTAGATAGCTGCGTTTTGGATTTAGAAGCAGATATTTCCCTGTGCTTACTGCCGTTTCTTCCATATGCCGGTAATGGGCTGAAAACGCCTGTTTTGGGACTCTGGGGAGAAACTGTTTGCAGACTGCTGAATCCACACACGGGTTTATCTCTGGAAGTTGAGTACTCACATTGACAACCGTTCTGTTAGATAGCTGCATTTTGGATTTAGAAGCAGATATTTCCCTGTGCTTACTGCTGATTCTTCCATATGCCGGTAATGGGCAGAAAACGCCTGTTTTGGGACTCTGCAGAGAAAGTGTTTCCAGACTGCTGAATCCACACACGGGTTTAACTCTGGAAGTTGAGTGCACACATTGACAACCGTTCTGTTAGATAGCTGCGTTTTGGATTTAGAAGCAGATATTTCCCTGTGCTTACTGCCGTTTCTTCCATATGCCGGTAATGGGCTGAAAACGCCTGTTTTGGGACTCTGCAGAGAAAGTGTTTGCAGACTGCTGAATCCACACACCGGTTTAACTCTGGAAGTTGAGTGCACACATTGACAACCGTTCTGTTAGATAGCTGCGTTTTGGATTTAGTAGCAGATATTTCCCTGTGCTTACTGCTGTTTCTTCCATATGCCGGTAAAGGGCTGAAAACGCCTGTTTTGGGACTATGCAGAAAAAGGGTTTGCAGACTGCTGAATCCACACACTGGTTTAACTCTGGAAGTTGAGTGCACACATTGACAACAGTTCTGTTAGATAGCTGCGTTTTGGATTTAGAAGCAGATATTTCCCTGTGCTTACTGCTGTTTCTTCCATATGCCGGTAATGGGCAGAAAACGCCTGTTTTGGGACTCTGCAGAGAAAGTGTTTGCAGACTGCTGAATCCACACACGGGTTTATCTCTGGAAGTTGAGTGCACACATTGACAACCGTTCTGTTAGATAGCTGCGTTTTGGATTTAGAAGCAGATATTTCCCTGTGCTTACTGCTGTTTCTTCCATATGCCCGTAATGGGCTGAAAACGCCTGTTTTGGGACTCTGCAGAGAAAGTGTTTGCTGACTGCTGAATCCACACACGGGTTTAACTCTGGAAGTTGAGTGCACACATTGACAACCGTTCTGTTAGATAGCTGCGTTTTGGATTTAGAAGCAGATATTTCCCTGTGCTTACTGCTGTTTCTTCCATATGCCCGTAATGGGCTGAAAACGCCTGTTTTGGGACTCTGCAGAGAAAGTGTTTGCTGACTCCTGAATCCACACACGGGTTTAACTCTGGAAGTTGAGTGCACACATTGACAACCGTTCTGTTAGATAGCTGCGTTTTGGATTTAGAAGCAGATATTTCCCTGTGCTTACTGCTGTTTCTTCCATATGCCGGTAATGGGCTGAAAACGCCTGTTTTGGGACTCTGCAGAGAAAGTGTTTGCAGACTGCTGAATCCACACACGGGTTTATCTCTGGAAGTTGAGTACACACATTGACAACCGTTCTGTTAGATAT
The DNA here is from genome assembly GCF_030222135.1 of Aotus nancymaae. Taxonomy (NCBI): domain Eukaryota; kingdom Metazoa; phylum Chordata; class Mammalia; order Primates; family Aotidae; genus Aotus; species Aotus nancymaae. The sequence continues at coordinate 196,107 of NW_026988578.1, read as the reverse complement.
CTGCATTTTGGATTTAGAAGCAGATATTTCCCTGTGCTTACTGCTGATTCTTCCATATGCCGGTAATGGGCAGAAAACGCCTGTTTTGGGACTCTGCAGAGAAAGTGTTTGCAGACTGCTGAATCCACACACGGGTTTAACTCTGGAAGTTGAGTGCACACATTGACAACCGTTCTGTTAGATAGCTGCGTTTTGGATTTAGAAGCAGATATTTCCCTGTGCTTACTGCTGTTTCTTCCATATGCCGGTAATGGGCTGAAAACGCCTGTTTTGGGACTCTGCAGAGAAAGTGTTTGCAGACTGCTGAATCCACACACGGGTTTATCTCTGGAAGTTGAGTACACACATTGACAACCGTTCTGTTAGATAGCTGCATTTTGGATTTAGAAGCAGATATTTCTCTGTGCTTACTGCTGATTCTTCCATATGCCGGTAATGGGCAGAAAACGCCTGTTTTGGGACTCTGCAGAGAAAGTGTTTGCAGACTGCTGAATCCACACACGGGTTTAACTCTGGAAGTTGAGTGCACACATTGACAACCGTTCTGTTAGATAGCTGCGTTTTGGATTTAGAAGCAGATATTTCCCTGTGCTTACTCCTGTTTCTTCCTTATGCCGGTAATGGGCTGAAAACGCCTGTTTTGGGACTCTGCAGAGAAAGTGTTTCCAGACTGCTGAATCCACACACGGGTTTAACTCTGGAAGTTGAGTGCACACATTGACAACCGTTCTGTTAGATAGCTGCGTTTTGGATTTAGAAGCAGATATTTCCCTGTGCTTACTGCCGTTTCTTCCATATGCCGGTAATGGGCTGAAAACGCCTGTTTTGGGACTCTGCAGAGAAAGTGTTTGCAGACTGCTGAATCCACACACGGGTTTATCTCTGGAAGTTGAGTGCACACATTGACAACAGTTCTGTTAGATAGCTGCATTTTGGATTTAGAAGCAGATATTTCCCTGTGCTTACTGCCGTTTCTTCCATATGCCGGTAATGGGCAGAAAACGCCTGTTTTGGGACTCTGCAGAGAAAGTGTTTGCAGACTGCTGAATTCACACACGGGTTTAACTCTGGAATTTGAGTGCACACATTGACAACCGTTCTGTTAGATAACTGCGTTTTGGATTTAGAAGCAGATATTTCCCTGTGCTTACTGCTGTTTCTTCCATATGCCGGTAACGGGCTGAAAACGCCTGTTTTGGGACTCTGCAGAGAAAGTGTTTCCAGACTGCTGAATCCACACACGGGTTTAACTCTGGAAGTTGAGTGCACACATTGACAACCGTTCTGTTAGATAGCTGCGTTTTGGATTTAGAAGCAGATATTAACCTGTGCTTACTGCCGTTTCTTCCATATGCCGGTAATGGGCTGAAAACGCCTGTTTTGGGACTCTGCAGAGAAAGTGTTTGCAGACTGCTGAATCCACACACGGGTTTAACTCTGGAAGTTGAGTGCACACATTGACAACCGTTCTGTTAGATAGCTGCGTTTTGGATTTAGAAGCAGATATTTCCCTGTGCTTACTGCTGTTTCTTCCATATGCCGGTAATGGGCTGAAAACGCCTGTTTTGGGACTCTGCAGAGAAAATGTTTCCAGACTGCTGAATCCACACACGGGTTTAACTCTGGAAGTTGAGTGCACACATTGACAACCGTTCTGTTAGATAGCTGCGTTTTGGATTTAGAAGCAGATATTTCCCTGTGCTTACTGCCGTTTCTTCCATATGCCGGTAATGGGCTGAAAACGCCTGTTTTGGGACTCTGGGGAGAAACTGTTTGCAGACTGCTGAATCCACACACGGGTTTATCTCTGGAAGTTGAGTACTCACATTGACAACCGTTCTGTTAGATAGCTGCATTTTGGATTTAGAAGCAGATATTTCCCTGTGCTTACTGCTGATTCTTCCATATGCCGGTAATGGGCAGAAAACGCCTGTTTTGGGACTCTGCAGAGAAAGTGTTTCCAGACTGCTGAATCCACACACGGGTTTAACTCTGGAAGTTGAGTGCACACATTGACAACCGTTCTGTTAGATAGCTGCGTTTTGGATTTAGAAGCAGATATTTCCCTGTGCTTACTGCCGTTTCTTCCATATGCCGGTAATGGGCTGAAAACGCCTGTTTTGGGACTCTGCAGAGAAAGTGTTTGCAGACTGCTGAATCCACACACCGGTTTAACTCTGGAAGTTGAGTGCACACATTGACAACCGTTCTGTTAGATAGCTGCGTTTTGGATTTAGTAGCAGATATTTCCCTGTGCTTACTGCTGTTTCTTCCATATGCCGGTAAAGGGCTGAAAACGCCTGTTTTGGGACTATGCAGAGAAAGGGTTTGCAGACTGCTGAATCCACACACTGGTTTAACTCTGGAAGTTGAGTGCACACATTGACAACAGTTCTGTTAGATAGCTGCGTTTTGGATTTAGAAGCAGATATTTCCCTGTGCTTACTGCTGTTTCTTCCATATGCCGGTAATGGGCAGAAAACGCCTGTTTTGGGACTCTGCAGAGAAAGTGTTTGCAGACTGCTGAATCCACACACGGGTTTATCTCTGGAAGTTGAGTGCACACATTGACAACCGTTCTGTTAGATAGCTGCGTTTTGGATTTAGAAGCAGATATTTCCCTGTGCTTACTGCTGTTTCTTCCATATGCCCGTAATGGGCTGAAAACGCCTGTTTTGGGACTCTGCAGAGAAAGTGTTTGCTGACTGCTGAATCCACACACGGGTTTAACTCTGGAAGTTGAGTGCACACATTGACAACCGTTCTGTTAGATAGCTGCGTTTTGGATTTAGAAGCAGATATTTCCCTGTGCTTACTGCTGTTTCTTCCATATGCCGGTAATGGGCTGAAAACGCCTGTTTTGGGACTCTGCAGAGAAAGTGTTTGCAGACTGCTGAATCCACACACGGGTTTATCTCTGGAAGTTGAGTACACACATTGACAACCGTTCTGTTAGATAGCTGCATTTTGGATTTAGAAGCAGATATTTCCCTGTGCTTACTGCTGATTCTTCCATATGCCGGTAATGGGCAGAAAACGCCTGTTTTGGGACTCTGCAGAGAAAGTGTTTGCAGACTGCTGAATCCACACACGGGTTTAACTCTGGAAGTTGAGTGCACACATTGACAACCGTTCTGTTAGATAGCTGCGTTTTGGATTTAGAAGCAGATATTTCCCTGTGCTTACTCCTGTTTCTTCCATATGCCGGTAATGGGCTGAAAACGCCTGTTTTGGGACTCTGCAGAGAAAGTGTTTCCAGACTGCTGAATCCACACACGGGTTTAACTCTGGAAGTTGAGTGCACACATTGACAACCGTTCTGTTAGATAGCTGCGTTTTGGATTTAGAAGCAGATATTTCACTGTGCTTACTGCCGTTTCTTCCATATGCCGGTAATGGGCTGAAAACGCCTGTTTTGGGACTCTGCAGAGAAAGTGTTTGCAGACTGCTGAATCCACACACGGGTTTATCTCTGGAAGTTGAGTGCACACATTGACAACAGTTCTGTTAGATAGCTGCATTTTGGATTTAGAAGCAGATATTTCCCTGTGCTTACTGCCGTTTCTTCCATATGCCGGTAATGGGCAGAAAACGCCTGTTTTGGGACTCTGCAGAGAAAGTGTTTGCAGACTGCTGAATCCACACACGGGTTTAACTCTGGAATTTGAGTGTACACATTGACAACCGTTCTGTTAGATAACTGCGTTTTGGATTTAGAAGCAGATATTTCCCTGTGCTTACTGCTGTTTCTTCCATATGCCGGTAACGGGCTGAAAACGCCTGTTTTGGGACTCTGCAGAGAAAGTGTTTCCAGACTGCTGAATCCACACACGGGTTTAACTCTGGAAGTTGAGTGCACACATTGACAACCGTTCTGTTAGATAGCTGCGTTTTGGATTTAGAAGCAGATATTAACCTGTGCTTACTGCCGTTTCTTCCATATGCCGGTAATGGGCTGAAAACGCCTGTTTTGGGACTCTGCAGAGAAAGTGTTTGCAGACTGCTGAATCCACACACGGGTTTAACTCTGGAAGTTGAGTGCACACATTGACAACCGTTCTGTTAGATAGCTGCGTTTTGGATTTAGAAGCAGATATTTCCCTGTGCTTACTGCTGTTTCTTCCATATGCCGGTAATGGGCTGAAAACGCCTGTTTTGGGACTCTGCAGAGAAAATGTTTCCAGACTGCTGAATCCACACACGGGTTTAACTCTGGAAGTTGAGTGCACACATTGACAACCGTTCTGTTAGATAGCTGCGTTTTGGATTTAGAAGCAGATATTTCCCTGTGCTTACTGCCGTTTCTTCCATATGCCGGTAATGGGCTGAAAACGCCTGTTTTGGGACTCTGGAGAGAAACTGTTTGCAGACTGCTGAATCCACACACGGGTTTAACTCTGGAAGTTGAGTGCACACATTGACAACCGTTCTGTTAGATAGCTGCGTTTTGGATTTAGAAGCAGATATTTCCCTGTGCTTACTGCTGTTTCTTCCATATGCCGGTAAAGGGCTGAAAACGCCTGTTTTTGGACTATGCAGAGAAAGGGTTTGCAGACTGCTGAATCCACACACTGGTTTACCTCTGGAAGTTGAGTGCACACATTGACAACAGTTCTGTTAGATAGCTGCGTTTTGGATTTAGAAGCAGATATTTCCCTGTGCTTACTGCTGTTTCTTCCATATGCCGGTAAAGGGCAGAAAACGCCTGTTTTGGGACTCTGCAGAGAAAGTGTTTGCAGACTGCTGAATCCACACACGGGTTTAACTCTGGAAGTTGAGTGCACACATTGACAACCGTTCTGTTAGATAGCTGCGTTTTGGATTTAGAAGCAGATATTTCCCTGTGCTTACTGCTGTTTCTTCCATATGCCGGTAATGGGCTGAAAACGCCTGTTTTGGGACTCTGCAGAGAAAGTGTTTCCAGACTGCTGAATCCACACACGGGTTTAACTCTGGAAGTTGAGTGCACACATTGACAACCGTTCTGTTAGATAGCTGCGTTTTGGATTTAGAAGCAGATATTTCCCTGTGCTTACTGCCGTTTCTTCCATATGCCGGTAATGGGCTGAAAACGCCTGTTTTGGGACTCTGGAGAGAAACTGTTTGCAGACTGCTGAATCCACACACGGGTTTATCTCTGGAAGTTGAGTACACACATTGACAACCGTTCTGTTAGATAGCTGCATTTTGGATTTAGAAGCAGATATTTCCCTGTGCTTACTGCTGATTCTTCCATATGCCGGTAATGGGCAGAAAACGCCTGTTTTGGGACTCTGCAGAGAAAGTGTTTGCAGACTGCTGAATCCACACACGGGTTTAACTCTGGAAGTTGAGTGCACACATTGACAACCGTTCTGTTAGATAGCTCCGTTTTGGATTTAGAAGCAGATATTTCCCTGTGCTTACTGCTGTTTCTTCCATATGCCGGTAATGGGCTGAAAACGCCTGTTTTGGGACTCTGCAGAGAAAGTGTTTCCAGACTGCTGAATCCACACACGGGTTTAACTCTGGAAGTTGAGTGCACACATTGACAACCGTTCTGTTAGATAGCTGCGTTTTGGATTTAGAAGCAGATATTTCCCTGTGCTTACTGCCGTTTCTTCCATATGCCGGTAATGGGCTGAAAACGCCTGTTTTGGGACTCTGCAGAGAAAGTGTTTGCAGACTGCTGAATCCACACACGGGTTTAACTCTGGAAGTTGAGTGCACACATTGACAACCGTTCTGTTAGATAGCTGCGTTTTGGATTTAGTAGCAGATATTTCCCTGTGCTTACTGCTGTTTCTTCCATATGCCGGTAAAGGGCTGAAAACGCCTGTTTTGGGACTATGCAGAGAAAGGGTTTGCAGACTGCTGAATCCACACACTGGTTTAACTCTGGAAGTTGAGTGCACACATTGACAACAGTTCTGTTAGATAGCTGCGTTTTGGATTTAGAAGCAGATATTTCCCTGTGCTTACTGCTGTTTCTTCCATATGCCGGTAATGGGCAGAAAACGCCTGTTTTGGGACTCTGCAGAGAAAGTGTTTGCAGACTGCTGAATCCACACACGGGTTTATCTCTGGAAGTTGAGTGCACACATTGACAACCGTTCTGTTAGATAGCTGCGTTTTGGGTTTAGAAGCAGATATTTCCCTGTGCTTACTGCTGTTTCTTCCATATGCCGGTAATGGGCTGAAAACGCCTGTTTTGGGACTCTGCAGAGAAAGTGTTTGCAGACTGCTGAATCCACACACGGGTTTATCTCTGGAAGTTGAGTACACACATTGACAACCGTTCTGTTAGATAGCTGCATTTTGGATTTAGAAGCAGATATTTCCCTGTGCTTACTGCTGATTCTTCCATATGCCGGTAATGGGCAGAAAACGCCTGTTTTGGGACTCTGCAGAGAAAGTGTTTCCAGACTGCTGAATCCACACACGGGTTTAACTCTGGAAGTTGAGTGCACACATTGACAACCGTTCTGTTAGATAGCTGCGTTTTGGATTTAGAAGCAGATATTTCCCTGTGCTTACTGCCGTTTCTTCCATATGCCGGTAATGGGCTGAAAACGCCTGTTTTGGGACTCTGCAGAGAAAGTGTTTGCAGACTGCTGCATCCACACACGGGTTTATCTCTGGAAGTTGAGTGCACACATTGACAACAGTTCTGTTAGATAGCTGCATTTTGGATTTAGAAGCAGATATTTCCCTGTGCTTACTGCCGTTTCTTCCATATGCCGGTAATGGGCAGAAAACGCCTGTTTTGGGACTCTGCAGAGAAAGTGTTTGCAGACTGCTGAATCCACACACGGGTTTAACTCTGGAATTTGAGTGCACACATTGACAACCGTTCTGTTAGATAACTGCGTTTTGGATTTAGAAGCAGATATTTCCCTGTGCTTACTGCTGTTTCTTCCATATGCCAGTAACGGGCTGAAAACGCCTGTTTTGGGACTCTGCAGAGAAAGTGTTTCCAGACTGCTGAATCCACACACGGGTTTAACTCTGGAAGTTGAGTGCACACATTGACAACCGTTCTGTTAGATAGCTGCGTTTTGGATTTAGAAGCAGATATTAACCTGTGCTTACTGCCGTTTCTTCCATATGCCGGTAATGGGCTGAAAACGCCTGTTTTGGGACTCTGCAGAGAAAGTGTTTGCAGACTGCTGAATCCACACACGGGTTTAACTCTGGAAGTTGAGTGCACACATTGACAACCGTTCTGTTAGATAGGTGCGTTTTGGATTTAGAAGCAGATATTTCGCTGTGCTTACTGCTGTTTCTTCCATATGCCGGTAATGGGCTGAAAACGCCTGTTTTGGGACTCTGCAGAGAAAATGTTTCCAGACTGCTGAATCCACACACGGGTTTAACTCTGGAAGTTGAGTGCACACATTGACAACCGTTCTGTTAGATAGCTGCGTTTTGGATTTAGAAGCAGATATTTCCCTGTGCTTACTGCCGTTTCTTCCATATGCCGGTAATGGGCTGAAAACGCCTGTTTTGGGACTCTGGGGAGAAACTGTTTGCAGACTGCTGAATCCACACACGGGTTTATCTCTGGAAGTTGAGTACTCACATTGACAACCGTTCTGTGAGATAGCTGCATTTTGGATTTAGAAGCAGATATTTCCCTGTGCTTACTGCTGATTCTTCCATATGCCGGTAATGGGCAGAAAACGCCTGTTTTGGGACTCTGCAGAGAAAGTGTTTCCAGACTGCTGAATCCACACACGGGTTTAACTCTGGAAGTTCAGTGCACACATTGACAACCGTTCTGTTAGATAGCTGCGTTTTGGATTTAGAAGCAGATATTTCCCTGTGCTTACTGCCGTTTCTTCCATATGCCGGTAATGGGCTGAAAACGCCTGTTTTGGGACTCTGCAGAGAAAGTGTTTGCAGACTGCTGAATCCACACACCGGTTTAACTCTGGAAGTTGAGTGCACACATTGACAACCGTTCTGTTAGATAGCTGCGTTTTGGATTTAGTAGCAGATATTTCCCTGTGCTTACTGCTGTTTCTTCCATATGCCGGTAAAGGGCTGAAAACGCCTGTTTTGGGACTATGCAGAAAAAGGGTTTGCAGACTGCTGAATCCACACACTGGTTTAACTCTGGAAGTTGAGTGCACACATTGACAACAGTTCTGTTAGATAGCTGCGTTTTGGATTTAGAAGCAGATATTTCCCTGTGCTTACTGCTGTTTCTTCCATATGCCGGTAATGGGCAGAAAACGCCTGTTTTGGGACTCTGCAGAGAAAGTGTTTGCAGACTGCTGAATCCACACACGGGTTTATCTCTGGAAGTTGAGTGCACACATTGACAACCGTTCTGTTAGATAGCTGCGTTTTGGATTTAGAAGCAGATATTTCCCTGTGCTTACTGCTGTTTCTTCCATATGCCCGTAATGGGCTGAAAACGCCTGTTTTGGGACTCTGCAGAGAAAGTGTTTGCTGACTGCTGAATCCACACACGGGTTTAACTCTGGAAGTTGAGTGCACACATTGACAACCGTTCTGTTAGATAGCTGCGTTTTGGATTTAGAAGCAGATATTTCCCTGTGCTTACTGCTGTTTCTTCCATATGCCCGTAATGGGCTGAAAACGCCTGTTTTGGGACTCTGCAGAGAAAGTGTTTGCTGACTGCTGAATCCACACACGGGTTTAACTCTGGAAGTTGAGTGCACACATTGACAACCGTTCTGTTAGATAGCTGCGTTTTGGATTTAGAAGCAGATATTTCCCTGTGCTTACTGCTGTTTCTTCCATATGCCGGTAATGGGCTGAAAACGCCTGTTTTGGGACTCTGCAGAGAAAGTGTTTGCAGACTGCTGAATCCACACACGGGTTTATCTCTGGAAGTTGAGTACACACATTGACAACCGTTCTGTTAGATAGCTGCATTTTGGATTTAGAAGCAGATATTTCCCTGTGCTTACTGCTGATTCTTCCATATGCCGGTAATGGGCAGAAAACGCCTGTTTTGGGACTCTGCAGAGAAAGTGTTTGCAGACTGCTGAATCCACACACGGGTTTAACTCTGGAAGTTGAGTGCACACATTGACAACCGTTCTGTTAGATAGCTGCGTTTTGGATTTAGAAGCAGATATTTCCCTGTGCTTACTCCTGTTTCTTCCATATGCCGGTAATGGGCTGAAAACGCCTGTTTTGGGACTCTGCAGAGAAAGTGTTTGCAGACTGCTGAATCCACACACGGGTTTATCTCTGGAAGTTGAGTACACACATTGACAACCGTTCTGTTAGATAGCTGCATTTTGGATTTAGAAGCAGATATTTCCCTGTGCTTACTGCTGATTCTTCCATATGCCGGTAATGGGCAGAAAACGCCTGTTTTGGGACTCTGCAGAGAAAGTGTTTGCAGACTGCTGAATCCACACACGGGTTTAACTCTGGAAGTTGAGTGCACACATTGACAACCGTTCTGTTAGATAGCTGCGTTTTGGATTTAGAAGCAGATATTTCCCTGTGCTTACTCCTGTTTCTTCCATATGCCGGTAATGGGCTGAAAACGCCTGTTTTGGGACTCTGCAGAGAAAGTGTTTCCAGACTGCTGAATCCACACACGGGTTTAACTCTGGAAGTTGAGTGCACACATTGACAACCGTTCTGTTAGATAGCTGCGTTTTGGATTTAGAAGCAGATATTTCCCTGTGCTTACTGCCGTTTCTTCCATATGCCGGTAATGGGCTGAAAACGCCTGTTTTGGGACTCTGCAGAGAAAGTGTTTGCAGACTGCTGAATCCACACACGGGTTTATCTCTGGAAGTTGAGTGCACACATTGACAACAGTTCTGTTAGATAGCTGCATTTTGGATTTAGAAGCAGATATTTCCCTGTGCTTACTGCCGTTTCTTCCATATGCCGGTAATGGGCAGAAAACGCCTGTTTTGGGACTCTGCAGAGAAAGTGTTTGCAGACTGCTGAATCCACACACGGGTTTAACTCTGGAATTTGAGTGCACACATTGACAACCGTTCTGTTAGATAACTGCGTTTTGGATTTAGAAGCAGATATTTCCCTGTGCTTACTGCTGTTTCTTCCATATGCCGGTAACGGGCTGAAAACGCCTGTTTTGGGACTCTGCAGAGAAAGTGTTTCCAGACTGCTGAATCCACACACGGGTTTAACTCTGGAAGTTGAGTGCACACATTGACAACCGTTCTGTTAGATAGCTGCGTTTTGGATTTAGAAGCAGATATTAACCTGTGCTTACTGCCGTTTCTTCCATATGCCGGTAATGGGCTGAAAACGCCTGTTTTGGGACTCTGCAGAGAAAGTGTTTGCAGACTGCTGAATCCACACACGGGTTTAACTCTGGAAGTTGAGTGCACACATTGACAACCGTTCTGTTAGATAGCTGCGTTTTGGATTTAGAAGCAGATATTTCCCTGTGCTTACTGCTGTTTCTTCCATATGCCGGTAATGGGCTGAAAACGCCTGTTTTGGGACTCTGCAGAGAAAATGTTTCCAGACTGCTGAATCCACACACGGGTTTAACTCTGGAAGTTGAGTGCACACATTGACAACCGTTCTGTTAGATAGCTGCGTTTTGGATTTAGAAGCAGATATTTCCCTGTGCTTACTACCGTTTCTTCCATATGCCGGTAATGGGCTGAAAACGCCTGTTTTGGGACTCTGGGGAGAAACTGTTTGCAGACTGCTGAATCCACACACGGGTTTATCTCTGGAAGTTGAGTACTCACATTGACAACCGTTCTGTTAGATAGCTGCATTTTGGATTTAGAAGCAGATATTTCCCTGTGCTTACTGCTGATTCTTCCATATGCCGGTAATGGGCAGAAAACGCCTGTTTTGGGACTCTGCAGAGAAAGTGTTTCCAGACTGCTGAATCCACACACGGGTTTAACTCTGGAAGTTGAGTGCACACATTGACAACCGTTCTGTTAGATAGCTGCGTTTTGGATTTAGAAGCAGATATTTCCCTGTGCTTACTCCTGTTTCTTCCATATGCCGGTAATGGGCTGAAAACGCCTGTTTTGGGACTCTGCAGAGAAAGTGTTTCCAGACTGCTGCATCCACACACGGGTTTAACTCTGGAAGTTGAGTGCACACATTGACAACCGTTCTGTTAGATAGCTGCGTTTTGGATTTAGAAGCAGATATTTCACTGTGCTTACTGCCGTTTCTTCCATATGCCGGTAATGGGCTGAAAACGCCTGTTTTGGGACTCTGCAGAGAAAGTGTTTGCAGACTGCTGAATCCACACACGGGTTTATCTCTGGAAGTTGAGTGCACACATTGACAACAGTTCTGTTAGATAGCTGCATTTTGGATTTAGAAGCAGATATTTCCCTGTGCTTACTGCCGTTTCTTCCATATGCCGGTAATGGGCAGAAAACGCCTGTTTTGGGACTCTGCAGAGAAAGTGTTTGCAGACTGCTGAATCCACACACGGGTTTAACTCTGGAATTTGAGTGTACACATTGACAACCGTTCTGTTAGATAACTGCGTTTTGGATTTAGAAGCAGATATTTCCCTGTGCTTACTGCTGTTTCTTCCATATGCCGGTAACGGGCTGAAAACGCCTGTTTTGGGACTCTGCAGAGAAAGTGTTTCCAGACTGCTGAATCCACACACGGGTTTAACTCTGGAAGTTGAGTGCACACATTGACAACCGTTCTGTTAGATAGCTGCGTTTTGGATTTAGAAGCAGATATTAACCTGTGCTTACTGCCGTTTCTTCCATATGCCGGTAATGGGCTGAAAACGCCTGTTTTGGGACTGTGCAGAGAAAGTGTTTGCAGACTGCTGAATCCACACACGGGTTTAACTCTGGAAGTTGAGTGCACACATTGACAACCGTTCTGTTAGATAGCTGCGTTTTGGATTTAGAAGCAGATATTTCCCTGTGCTTACTGCTGTTTCTTCCATATGCCGGTAATGGGCTGAAAACGCCTGTTTTGGGACTCTGCAGAGAAAATGTTTCCAGACTGCTGAATCCACACACGGGTTTAACTCTGGAAGTTGAGTGCACACATTGACAACCGTTCTGTTAGATAGCTGCGTTTTGGATTTAGAAGCAGATATTTCCCTGTGCTTACTGCCGTTTCTTCCATATGCCGGTAATGGGCTGAAAACGCCTGTTTTGGGACTCTGGAGAGAAACTGTTTGCAGACTGCTGAATCCACACACGGGTTTAACTCTGGAAGTTGAGTGCACACATTGACAACCGTTCTGTTAGATAGCTGCGTTTTGGATTTAGAAGCAGATATTTCCCTGTGCTTACTGCTGTTTCTTCCATATGCCGGTAAAGGGCTGAAAACGCCTGTTTTTGGACTATGCAGAGAAAGGGTTTGCAGACTGCTGAATCCACACACTGGTTTACCTCTGGAAGTTGAGTGCACACATTGACAACAGTTCTGTTAGATAGCTGCGTTTTGGATTTAGAAGCAGATATTTCCCTGTGCTTACTGCTGTTTCTTCCATATGCCGGTAAAGGGCAGAAAACGCCTGTTTTGGGACTCTGCAGAGAAAGTGTTTGCAGACTGCTGAATCCACACACGGGTTTAACTCTGGAAGTTGAGTGCACACATTGACAACCGTTCTGTTAGATAGCTGCGTTTTGGATTTAGAAGCAGATATTTCCCTGTGCTTACTGCTGTTTCTTCCATATGCCGGTAATGGGCTGAAAACGCTTGTTTTGGGACTCTGCAGAGAAAGTGTTTCCAGACTGCTGAATCCACACACGGGTTTAACTCTGGAAGTTGAGTGCACACATTGACAACCGTTCTGTTAGATAGCTGCGTTTTGGATTTAGAAGCAGATATTTCCCTGTGCTTACTGCCGTTTCTTCCATATGCCGGTAATGGGCTGAAAACGCCTGTTTTGGGACTCTGGAGAGAAACTGTTTGCAGACTGCTGAATCCACACACGGGTTTATCTCTGGAAGTTGAGTACACACATTGACAACCGTTCTGTTAGATAGCTGCATTTTGGATTTAGAAGCAGATATTTCCCTGTGCTTACTGCTGATTCTTCCATATGCCGGTAATGGGCAGAAAACGCCTGTTTTGGGACTCTGCAGAGAAAGTGTTTGCAGACTGCTGAATCCACACACGGGTTTAACTCTGGAAGTTGAGTGCACACATTGACAACCGTTCTGTTAGATAGCTCCGTTTTGGATTTAGAAGCAGATATTTCCCTGTGCTTACTGCTGTTTCTTCCATATGCCGGTAATGGGCTGAAAACGCCTGTTTTGGGACTCTGCAGAGAAAGTGTTTCCAGACTGCTGAATCCACACACGGGTTTAACTCTGGAAGTTGAGTGCACACATTGACAACCGTTCTGTTAGATAGCTGCGTTTTGGATTTAGAAGCAGATATTTCCCTGTGCTTACTGCCGTTTCTTCCATATGCCGGTAATGGGCTGAAAACGCCTGTTTTGGGACTCTGCAGAGAAAGTGTTTGCAGACTGCTGAATCCACACACGGGTTTAACTCTGGAAGTTGAGTGCACACATTGACAACCGTTCTGTTAGATAGCTGCGTTTTGGATTTAGTAGCAGATATTTCCCTGTGCTTACTGCTGTTTCTTCCATATGCCGGTAAAGGGCTGAAAACGCCTGTTTTGGGACTATGCAGAGAAAGGGTTTGCAGACTGCTGAATCCACACACTGGTTTAACTCTGGAAGTTGAGTGCACACATTGACAACAGTTCTGTTAGATAGCTGCGTTTTGGATTTAGAAGCAGATATTTCCCTGTGCTTACTGCTGTTTCTTCCATATGCCGGTAATGGGCAGAAAACGCCTGTTTTGGGACTCTGCAGAGAAAGTGTTTGCAGACTGCTGAATCCACACACGGGTTTATCTCTGGAAGTTGAGTGCACACATTGACAACCGTTCTGTTAGATAGCTGCGTTTTGGGTTTAGAAGCAGATATTTCCCTGTGCTTACTGCTGTTTCTTCCATATGCCGGTAATGGGCTGAAAACGCCTGTTTTGGGACTCTGCAGAGAAAGTGTTTGCAGACTGCTGAATCCACACACGGGTTTAACTCTGGAAGTTGAGTGCACACATTGACAACCGTTCTGTTAGATAGCTGCGTTTTGGATTTAGAAGCAGATATTTCCCTGTGCTTACTGCTGTTTCTTCCATATGCCGGTAATGGGCTGAAAACGCCTGTTTTGGGACTCTGCAGAGAAAGTGTTTGCAGACTGCTGAATCCACACACGGGTTTAACTCTGGAAGTTGAGTGCACACATTGACAACCGTTCTGTTAGATAGCTGCGTTTTGGATTTAGAAGCAGATATTTCCCTGTGCTTACTGCTGTTTCTTCCATATGCCGGTAATGGGCTGAAAACGCCTGTTTTGGGACTCTGCAGAGAAAGTGTTTGCAGACTGCTGAATCCACACACGGGTTTATCTCTGGAAGTTGAGTACACACATTGACAACCGTTCTGTTAGATAGCTGCATTTTGGATTTAGAAGCAGATATTTCCCTGTGCTTACTGCTGATTCTTCCATATGCCGGTAATGGGCAGAAAACGCCTGTTTTGGGACTCTGCAGAGAAAGTGTTTCCAGACTGCTGAATCCACACACGGGTTTAACTCTGGAAGTTGAGTGCACACATTGACAACCGTTCTGTTAGATAGCTGCGTTTTGGATTTAGAAGCAGATATTTCCCTGTGCTTACTGCCGTTTCTTCCATATGCCGGTAATGGGCTGAAAACGCCTGTTTTGGGACTCTGCAGAGAAAGTGTTTGCAGACTGCTGAATCCACACACGGGTTTATCTCTGGAAGTTGAGTGCACACATTGACAACAGTTCTGTTAGATAGCTGCATTTTGGATTTAGAAGCAGATATTTCCCTGTGCTTACTGCCGTTTCTTCCATATGCCGGTAATGGGCAGAAAACGCCTGTTTTGGGACTCTGCAGAGAAAGTGTTTGCAGACTGCTGAATCCACACACGGGTTTAACTCTGGAATTTGAGTGCACACATTGACAACCGTTCTGTTAGATAACTGCGTTTTGGATTTAGAAGCAGATATTTCCCTGTGCTTACTGCTGTTTCTTCCATATGCCAGTAACGGGCTGAAAACGCCTGTTTTGGGACTCTGCAGAGAAAGTGTTTCCAGACTGCTGAATCCACACACGGGTTTAACTCTGGAAGTTGAGTGCACACATTGACAACCGTTCTGTTAGATAGCTGCGTTTTGGATTTAGAAGCAGATATTAACCTGTGCTTACTGCCGTTTCTTCCATATGCCGGTAATGGGCTGAAAACGCCTGTTTTGGGACTCTGCAGAGAAAGTGTTTGCAGACTGCTGAATCCACACACGGGTTTAACTCTGGAAGTTGAGTGCACACATTGACAACCGTTCTGTTAGATAGCTGCGTTTTGGATTTAGAAGCAGATATTTCCCTGTGCTTACTGCTGTTTCTTCCATATGCCGGTAATGGGCTGAAAACGCCTGTTTTGGGACTCTGCAGAGAAAATGTTTCCAGACTGCTGAATCCACACACGGGTTTAACTCTGGAAGTTGAGTGCACACATTGACAACCGTTCTGTTAGATAGCTGCGTTTTGGATTTAGAAGCAGATATTTCCCTGTGCTTACTGCCGTTTCTTCCATATGCCGGTAATGGGCTGAAAACGCCTGTTTTGGGACTCTGGGGAGAAACTGTTTGCAGACTGCTGAATCCACACACGGGTTTATCTCTGGAAGTTGAGTACTCACATTGACAACCGTTCTGTGAGATAGCTGCATTTTGGATTTAGAAGCAGATATTTCCCTGTGCTTACTGCTGATTCTTCCATATGCCGGTAATGGGCAGAAAACGCCTGTTTTGGGACTCTGCAGAGAAAGTGTTTCCAGACTGCTGAATCCACACACGGGTTTAACTCTGGAAGTTCAGTGCACACATTGACAACCGTTCTGTTAGATAGCTGCGTTTTGGATTTAGAAGCAGATATTTCCCTGTGCTTACTGCCGTTTCTTCCATATGCCGGTAATGGGCTGAAAACGCCTGTTTTGGGACTCTGCAGAGAAAGTGTTTGCAGACTGCTGAATCCACACACCGGTTTAACTCTGGAAGTTGAGTGCACACATTGACAACCGTTCTGTTAGATAGCTGCGTTTTGGATTTAGTAGCAGATATTTCCCTGTGCTTACTGCTGTTTCTTCCATATGCCGGTAAAGGGCTGAAAACGCCTGTTTTGGGACTATGCAGAAAAAGGGTTTGCAGACTGCTGAATCCACACACTGGTTTAACTCTGGAAGTTGAGTGCACACATTGACAACAGTTCTGTTAGATAGCTGCGTTTTGGATTTAGAAGCAGATATTTCCCTGTGCTTACTGCTGTTTCTTCCATATGCCGGTAATGGGCAGAAAACGCCTGTTTTGGGACTCTGCAGAGAAAGTGTTTGCAGACTGCTGAATCCACACACGGGTTTATCTCTGGAAGTTGAGTGCACACATTGACAACCGTTCTGTTAGATAGCTGCGTTTTGGATTTAGAAGCAGATATTTCCCTGTGCTTACTGCTGTTTCTTCCATATGCCCGTAATGGGCTGAAAACGCCTGTTTTGGGACTCTGCAGAGAAAGTGTTTGCTGACTGCTGAATCCACACACGGGTTTAACTCTGGAAGTTGAGTGCACACATTGACAACCGTTCTGTTAGATAGCTGCGTTTTGGATTTAGAAGCAGATATTTCCCTGTGCTTACTGCTGTTTCTTCCATATGCCCGTAATGGGCTGAAAACGCCTGTTTTGGGACTCTGCAGAGAAAGTGTTTGCTGACTGCTGAATCCACACACGGGTTTAACTCTGGAAGTTGAGTGCACACATTGACAACCGTTTTGTTAGATAGCTGCGTTTTGGATTTAGAAGCAGATATTTCCCTGTGCTTACTGCTGTTTCTTCCATATGCCGGTAATGGGCTGAAAACGCCTGTTTTGGGACTCTGCAGAGAAAGTGTTTGCAGACTGCTGAATCCACACACGGGTTTATCTCTGGAAGTTGAGTACACACATTGACAACCGTTCTGTTAGATAGCTGCATTTTGGATTTAGAAGCAGATATTTCCCTGTGCTTACTGCTGATTCTTCCATATGCCGGTAATGGGCAGAAAACGCCTGTTTTGGGACTCTGCAGAGAAAGTGTTTGCAGACTGCTGAATCCACACACGGGTTTAACTCTGGAAGTTGAGTGCACACATTGACAACCGTTCTGTTAGATAGCTGCGTTTTGGATTTAGAAGCAGATATTTCCCTGTGCTTACTGCTGTTTCTTCCATATGCCGGTAATGGGCTGAAAACGCCTGTTTTGGGACTCTGCAGAGAAAGTGTTTGCAGACTGCTGAATCCACACACGGGTTTATCTCTGGAAGTTGAGTACACACATTGACAACCGTTCTGTTAGATAGCTGCATTTTGGATTTAGAAGCAGATATTTCCCTGTGCTTACTGCTGATTCTTCCATATGCCGGTAATGGGCAGAAAACGCCTGTTTTGGGACTCTGCAGAGAAAGTGTTTGCAGACTGCTGAATCCACACACGGGTTTAACTCTGGAAGTTGAGTGCACACATTGACAACCGTTCTGTTAGATAGCTGCGTTTTGGATTTAGAAGCAGATATTTCCCTGTGCTTACTCCTGTTTCTTCCATATGCCGGTAATGGGCTGAAAACGCCTGTTTTGGGACTCTGCAGAGAAAGTGTTTCCAGACTGCTGAATCCACACACGGGTTTAACTCTGGAAGTTGAGTGCACACATTGACAACCGTTCTGTTAGATAGCTGCGTTTTGGATTTAGAAGCAGATATTTCCCTGTGCTTACTGCCGTTTCTTCCATATGCCGGTAATGGGCTGAAAACGCCTGTTTTGGGACTCTGCAGAGAAAGTGTTTGCAGACTGCTGAATCCACACACGGGTTTATCTCTGGAAGTTGAGTGCACACATTGACAACAGTTCTGTTAGATAGCTGCATTTTGGATTTAGAAGCAGATATTTCCCTGTGCTTACTGCCGTTTCTTCCATATGCCGGTAATGGGCAGAAAACGCCTGTTTTGGGACTCTGCAGAGAAAGTGTTTGCAGACTGCTGAATCCACACACGGGTTTAACTCTGGAATTTGAGTGCACACATTGACAACCGTTCTGTTAGATAACTGCGTTTTGGATTTAGAAGCAGATATTTCCCTGTGCTTACTGCTGTTTCTTCCATATGCCGGTAACGGGCTGAAAACGCCTGTTTTGGGACTCTGCAGAGAAAGTGTTTCCAGACTGCTGAATCCACACACGGGTTTAACTCTGGAAGTTGAGTGCACACATTGACAACCGTTCTGTTAGATAGCTGCGTTTTGGATTTAGAAGCAGATATTAACCTGTGCTTACTGCCGTTTCTTCCATATGCCGGTAATGGGCTGAAAACGCCTGTTTTGGGACTCTGCAGAGAAAGTGTTTGCAGACTGCTGAATCCACACACGGGTTTAACTCTGGAAGTTGAGTGCACACATTGACAACCGTTCTGTTAGATAGCTGCGTTTTGGATTTAGAAGCAGATATTTCCCTGTGCTTACTGCTGTTTCTTCCATATGCCGGTAATGGGCTGAAAACGCCTGTTTTGGGACTCTGCAGAGAAAATGTTTCCAGACTGCTGAATCCACACACGGGTTTAACTCTGGAAGTTGAGTGCACACATTGACAACCGTTCTGTTAGATAGCTGCGTTTTGGATTTAGAAGCAGATATTTCCCTGTGCTTACTGCCGTTTCTTCCATATGCCGGTAATGGGCTGAAAACGCCTGTTTTGGGACTCTGGGGAGAAACTGTTTGCAGACTGCTGAATCCACACACGGGTTTATCTCTGGAAGTTGAGTACTCACATTGACAACCGTTCTGTTAGATAGCTGCATTTTGGATTTAGAAGCAGATATTTCCCTGTGCTTACTGCTGATTCTTCCATATGCCGGTAATGGGCAGAAAACGCCTGTTTTGGGACTCTGCAGAGAAAGTGTTTCCAGACTGCTGAATCCACACACGGGTTTAACTCTGGAAGTTGAGTGCACACATTGACAACCGTTCTGTTAGATAGCTGCGTTTTGGATTTAGAAGCAGATATTTCCCTGTGCTTACTGCCGTTTCTTCCATATGCCGGTAATGGGCTGAAAACGCCTGTTTTGGGACTCTGCAGAGAAAGTGTTTGCAGACTGCTGAATCCACACACCGGTTTAACTCTGGAAGTTGAGTGCACACATTGACAACCGTTCTGTTAGATAGCTGCGTTTTGGATTTAGTAGCAGATATTTCCCTGTGCTTACTGCTGTTTCTTCCATATGCCGGTAAAGGGCTGAAAACGCCTGTTTTGGGACTATGCAGAGAAAGGGTTTGCAGACTGCTGAATCCACACACTGGTTTAACTATGGAAGTTGAGTGCACACATTGACAACAGTTCTGTTAGATAGCTGCGTTTTGGATTTAGAAGCAGATATTTCCCTGTGCTTACTGCTGTTTCTTCCATATGCCGGTAATGGGCAGAAAACGCCTGTTTTGGGACTCTGCAGAGAAAGTGTTTGCAGACTGCTGAATCCACACACGGGTTTATCTCTGGAAGTTGAGTGCACACATTGACAACCGTTCTGTTAGATAGCTGCGTTTTGGATTTAGAAGCAGATATTTCCCTGTGCTTACTGCTGTTTCTTCCATATGCCCGTAATGGGCTGAAAACGCCTGTTTTGGGACTCTGCAGAGAAAGTGTTTGCTGACTGCTGAATCCACACACGGGTTTAACTCTGGAAGTTGAGTGCACACATTGACAACCGTTCTGTTAGATAGCTGCGTTTTGGATTTAGAAGCAGATATTTCCCTGTGCTTACTGCTGTTTCTTCCATATGCCGGTAATGGGCTGAAAACGCCTGTTTTGGGACTCTGCAGAGAAAGTGTTTGCAGACTGCTGAATCCACACACGGGTTTATCTCTGGAAGTTGAGTACACACATTGACAACCGTTCTGTTAGATAGCTGCATTTTGGATTTAGAAGCAGATATTTCCCTGTGCTTACTGCTGATTCTTCCATATGCCGGTAATGGGCAGAAAACGCCTGTTTTGGGACTCTGCAGAGAAAGTGTTTGCAGACTGCTGAATCCACACACGGGTTTAACTCTGGAAGTTGAGTGCACACATTGACAACCATTCTGTTAGATAGCTGCGTTTTGGATTTAGAAGCAGATATTTCCCTGTGCTTACTCCTGTTTCTTCCATATGCCGGTAATGGGCTGAAAACGCCTGTTTTGGGACTCTGCAGAGAAAGTGTTTCCAGACTGCTGAATCCACACACGGGTTTAACTCTGGAAGTTGAGTGCACACATTGACAACCGTTCTGTTAGATAGCTGCGTTTTGGATTTAGAAGCAGATATTTCCCTGTGCTTACTGCCGTTTCTTCCATATGCCGGTAATGGGCTGAAAACGCCTGTTTTGGGACTCTGCAGAGAAAGTGTTTGCAGACTGCTGAATCCACACACGGGTTTATCTCTGGAAGTTGAGTGCACACATTGACAACAGTTCTGTTAGATAGCTGCATTTTGGATTTAGAAGCAGATATTTCCCTGTGCTTACTGCCGTTTCTTCCATATGCCGGTAATGGGCAGAAAACGCCTGTTTTGGGACTCTGCAGAGAAAGTGTTTGCAGACTGCTGAATCCACACACGGGTTTAACTCTGGAATTTGAGTGTACACATTGACAACCGTTCTGTTAGATAACTGCGTTTTGGATTTAGAAGCAGATATTTCCCTGTGCTTACTGCTGTTTCTTCCATATGCCGGTAACGGGCTGAAAACGCCTGTTTTGGGACTCTGCAGAGAAAGTGTTTCCAGACTGCTGAATCCACACACGGGTTTAACTCTGGAAGTTGAGTGCACACATTGACAACCGTTCTGTTAGATAGCTGCGTTTTGGATTTAGAAGCAGATATTAACCTGTGCTTACTGCCGTTTCTTCCATATGCCGGTAATGGGCTGAAAACGCCTGTTTTGGGACTCTGCAGAGAAAGTGTTTGCAGACTGCTGAATCCACACACGGGTTTAACTCTGGAAGTTGAGTGCACACATTGACAACCGTTCTGTTAGATAGCTGCGTTTTGGATTTAGAAGCAGATATTTCCCTGTGCTTACTGCTGTTTCTTCCATATGCCGGTAATGGGCTGAAAACGCCTGTTTTGGGACTCTGCAGAGAAAAGGTTTCCAGACTGCTGAATCCACACACGGGTTTAACTCTGGAAGTTGAGTGCACACATTGACAACCGTTCTGTTAGATAGCTGCGTTTTGGATTTAGAAGCAGATATTTCCCTGTGCTTACTGCCGTTTCTTCCATATGCCGGTAATGGGCTGAAAACGCCTGTTTTGGGACTCTGGAGAGAAACTGTTTGCAGACTGCTGAATCCACACACGGGTTTATCTCTGGAAGTTGAGTACTCACATTGACAACCGTTCTGTTAGATAGCTGCATTTTGGATTTAGAAGCAGATATTTCCCTGTGCTTACTGCTGATTCTTCCATATGCCGGTAATGGGCAGAAAACGCCTGTTTTGGGACTCTGCAGAGAAAGTGTTTCCAGACTGCTGAATCCACACACGGGTTTAACTCTGGAAGTTGAGTGCACACATTGACAACCGTTCTGTTAGATAGCTGCGTTTTGGATTTAGAAGCAGATATTTCCCTGTGCTTACTGCCGTTTCTTCCATATGCCGGTAATGGGCTGAAAACGCCTGTTTTGGGACTCTGCAGAGAAAGTGTTTGCAGACTGCTGAATCCACACACCGGTTTAACTCTGGAAGTTGAGTGCACACATTGACAACCGTTCTGTTAGATAGCTGCGTTTTGGATTTAGTAGCAGATATTTCCCTGTGCTTACTGCTGTTTCTTCCATATGCCGGTAAAGGGCTGAAAACGCCTGTTTTGGGACTATGCAGAGAAAGGGTTTGCAGACTGCTGAATCCACACACTGGTTTAACTCTGGAAGTTGAGTGCACACATTGACAACAGTTCTGTTAGATAGCTGCGTTTTGGATTTAGAAGCAGATATTTCCCTGTGCTTACTGCTGTTTCTTCCATATGCCGGTAATGGGCAGAAAACGCCTGTTTTGGGACTCTGCAGAGAAAGTGTTTGCAGACTGCTGAATCCACACACGGGTTTATCTCTGGAAGTTGAGTGCACACATTGACAACCGTTCTGTTAGATAGCTGCGTTTTGGATTTAGAAGCAGATATTTCCCTGTGCTTACTGCTGTTTCTTCCATATGCCCGTAATGGGCTGAAAACGCCTGTTTTGGGACTCTGCAGAGAAAGTGTTTGCTGACTGCTGAATCCACACACGGGTTTAACTCTGGAAGTTGAGTGCACACATTGACAACCGTTCTGTTAGATAGCTGCGTTTTGGATTTAGAAGCAGATATTTCCCTGTGCTTACTGCTGTTTCTTCCATATGCCGGTAATGGGCTGAAAACGCCTGTTTTGGGACTCTGCAGAGAAAGTGTTTGCAGACTGCTGAATCCACACACGGGTTTATCTCTGGAAGTTGAGTACACACATTGACAACCGTTCTGTTAGATAGCTGCATTTTGGATTTAGAAGCAGATATTTCCCTGTGCTTACTGATGATTCTTCCATATGCCGGTAATGGGCTGAAAACGCCTATTTTGGGACTCTGCAGAGAAAGTGTTTGCAGACTGCTGAATCCACACACGGGTTTAACTCTGGAAGTTGAGTGCACACATTGACAACCGTTCTGTTAGATAGCTGCGTTTTGGATTTAGAAGCAGATATTTCCCTGTGCTTACTCCTGTTTCTTCCATATGCCGGTAATGGGCTGAAAACGCCTGTTTTGGGACTCTGCAGAGAAAGTGTTTCCAGACTGCTGAATCCACACACGGGTTTAACTCTGGAAGTTGAGTGCACACATTGACAACCGTTCTGTTAGATAGCTGCGTTTTGGATTTAGAAGCAGATATTTCCCTGTGCTTACTGCCGTTTCTTCCATATGCCGGTAATGGGCTGAAAACGCCTGTTTTGGGACTCTGCAGAGAAAGTGTTTGCAGACTGCTGAATCCACACACGGGTTTAACTCTGGAAGTTGAGTGCACACATTGATAACCGTTCTGTTAGATAGCTGCGTTTTGGATTTAGAAGCAGATATTTCCCTGTGCTTACTGCTGTTTCTTCCATATGCCGGTAAAGGGCTGAAAACGCCTGTTTTGGGACTATGCAGAGAAAGGGTTTGCAGACTGCTGAATCCACACACTGGTTTAACTCTGGAAGTTGAGTGCACACATTGACAACAGTTCTGTTAGATTGCTGCGTTTTGGATTTAGAAGCAGATATTTCCCTGTGCTTACTGCCGTTTCTTCCATATGCCGGTAATGGGCTGAAAACGCCTGTTTTGGGACTCTGGAGAGAAACTGTTTGCAGACTGCTGAATCCACACACGGGTTTATCTCTGGAAGTTGAGTACTCACATTGACAACCGTTCTGTTAGATAGCTGCATTTTGGATTTAGAAGCAGATATTTCCCTGTGCTTACTGCTGATTCTTCCATATGCCGGTAATGGGCAGAAAACGCCTGTTTTGGGACTCTGCAGAGAAAGTGTTTCCAGACTGCTGAATCCACACACGGGTTTAACTCTGGTAGTTGAGTGCACACATTGACAACCGTTCTGTTAGATAGCTGCGTTTTGGATTTAGAAGCAGATATTTCCCTGTGCTTACTGCCGTTTCTTCCATATGCCGGTAATGGGCTGAAAACGCCTGTTTTGGGACTCTGCAGAGAAAGTGTTTGCAGACTGCTGAATCCACACACCGGTTTAACTCTGGAAGTTGAGTGCACACATTGACAACCGTTCTGTTAGATAGCTGCGTTTTGGATTTAGTAGCAGATATTTCCCTGTGCTTACTGCTGTTTCTTCCATATGCCGGTAAAGGGCTGAAAACGCCTGTTTTGGGACTATGCAGAGAAAGGGTTTGCAGACTGCTGAATCCACACACTGGTTTAACTCTGGAAGTTGAGTGCACACATTGACAACAGTTCTGTTAGATAGCTGCGTTTTGGATTTAGAAGCAGATATTTCCCTGTGCTTACTGCTGTTTCTTCCATATGCCGGTAATGGGCAGAAAACGCCTGTTTTGGGACTCTGCAGAGAAAGTGTTTGCAGACTGCTGAATCCACACACGGGTTTATCTCTGGAAGTTGAGTGCACACATTGACAACCGTTCTGTTAGATAGCTGCGTTTTGGATTTAGAAGCAGATATTTCCCTGTGCTTACTGCTGTTTCTTCCATATGCCCGTAATGGGCTGAAAACGCCTGTTTTGGGACTCTGCAGAGAAAGTGTTTGCTGACTGCTGAATCCACACACGGGTTTAACTCTGGAAGTTGAGTGCACACATTGACAACCGTTCTGTTAGATAGCTGCGTTTTGGATTTAGAAGCAGATATTTCCCTGTGCTTACTGCTGTTTCTTCCATATGCCGGTAATGGGCTGAAAACGCCTGTTTTGGGACTCTGCAGAGAAAGTGTTTGCAGACTGCTGAATCCACACACGGGTTTATCTCTGGAAGTTGAGTACACACATTGACAACCGTTCTGTTAGATAGCTGCATTTTGGATTTAGAAGCAGATATTTCCCTGTGCTTACTGCTGATTCTTCCATATGCCGGTAATGGGCAGAAAACGCCTGTTTTGGGACTCTGCAGAGAAAGTGTTTGCAGACTGCTGAATCCACACACGGGTTTAACTCTGGAAGTTGAGTGCACACATTGACAACCGTTCTGTTAGATAGCTGCGTTTTGGATTTAGAAGCAGATATTTCCCTGGGCTTACTCCTGTTTCTTCCATATGCCGGTAATGGGCTGAAAACGCCTGTTTTGGGACTCTGCAGAGAAAGTGTTTCCAGACTGCTGAATCCACACACGGGTTTAACTCTGGAAGTTGAGTGCACACATTGACAACCGTTCTGTTAGATAGCTGCGTTTTGGATTTAGAAGCAGATATTTCCCTGTGCTTACTGCCGTTTCTTCCATATGCCGGTAATGGGCTGAAAACGCCTGTTTTGGGACTCTGCAGAGAAAGTGTTTGCAGACTGCTGAATCCACACACGGGTTTAACTCTGGAAGTTGAGTGCACACATTGATAACCGTTCTGTTAGATAGCTGCGTTTTGGATTTAGAAGCAGATATTTCCCTGTGCTTACTGCTGTTTCTTCCATATGCCGGTAAAGGGCTGAAAACGCCTGTTTTGGGACTATGCAGAGAAAGGGTTTGCAGACTGCTGAATCCACACACTGGTTTAACTCTGGAAGTTGAGTGCACACATTGACAACAGTTCTGTTAGATACCTGCGTTTTGGATTTAGAAGCAGATATTTCCCTGTGCTTACTGCTGTTTCTTCCCTATGCCGGTAATGGGCAGAAAACGCATGTTTTGGGACTCTGCAGAGAAAGTGTTTGCAGACTGCTGAATCCACACACGGGTTTAACTCTGGAAGTTGAGTGCACACATTGACAACCGTTCTGTTAGATAGCTGCGTTTTGGATTTAGAAGCAGATATTTCCCTGTGCTTACTGCTGTTTCTTCCATATGCCGGTAATGGGCTGAAAACGCCTGTTTTGGGACTCTGGAGAGAAACTGTTTGCAGACTGCTGAATCCACACACGGGTTTATCTCTGGAAGTTGAGTACACACATTGACAACTGTTCTGTTAGATAGCTGCATTTTGGATTTAGAAGCAGATATTTCCCTGTGCTTACTGCTGATTCTTCCATATGCCGGTAATGGGCAGAAAACGCCTGTTTTGGGACTCTGCAGAGAAAGTGTTTGCAGACTGCTGAATCCACACACGGGTTTAACTCTGGAAGTTGAGTGCACACATTGACAACCGTTCTGTTAGATAGCTGCGTTTTGGATTTAGAAGCAGATATTTCCCTGTGCTTACTGCTGTTTCTTCCATATGCCGGTAAGGGGCTGAAAACGCCTGTTTTGGGACTCTGCAGAGAAAGTGTTTCCAGACTGCTGAATCCACACACGGGTTTAACTCTGGAAGTTGAGTGCACACATTGACAACCGTTCTGTTAGATAGCTGCGTTTTGGATTTAGAAGCAGATATTTCCCTGTGCTTACTGCCGTTTCTTCCATATGCCGGTAATGGGCTGAAAACGCCTGTTTTGGGACTCTGCAGAGAAAGTGTTTGCAGACTGCTGAATCCACACACGGGTTTAACTCTGGAAGTTGAGTGCACACATTGACAACCGTTCTGTTAGATAGCTGCGTTTTGGATTTAGAAGCAGATATTTCCCTGTGCTTACTGCTGTTTCTTCCATATGCCGGTAAAGGGCTGAAAACGCCTGTTTTGGGACTATGCAGAGAAAGGGTTTGCAGACTGCTGAATCCACACACGGGTTTAACTCTGGAAGTTGAGTGCACACATTGACAACCGTTCTGTTAGATAGCTGCGTTTTGGATTTAGAAGCAGATATTTCCCTGTGCTTACTGCTGTTTCTTCCATATGCCGGTAATGGGCAGAAAACGCCTGTTTTGGGACTCTGCAGAGAAAGTGTTTGCAGACTGCTGAATCCACACACGGGTTTAACTCTGGAAGTTGAGTGCACACATTGACAACCGTTCTGTTAGATAGCTGCGTTTTGGATTTAGAAGCAGATATTTCCCTGTGCTTACTGCTGTTTCTTCCATATGCCGGTAAAGGGCTGAAAACGCCTGTTTTGGGACTATGCAGAGAAAGGGTTTGCAGACTGCTGAATCCACACACTGGTTTAACTCTGGAAGTTGAGTGCACACATTGACAACAGTTCTGTTAGATAGCTGCGTTTTGGATTTAGAAGCAGATATTTCCCTGTGCTTCCTGCTGTTTCTTCCATATGCCGGTAATGGGCAGAAAACGCCTGTTTTGGGACTCTGCAGAGAAAGTGTTTGCAGACTGCTGAATCCACACACGGGTTTATCTCTGGAAGTTGAGTGCACACATTGACAACCGTTCTGTTAGATAGCTGCATTTTGGATTTAGAAGCAGATATTTCCCTGTGCTTACTGCTGTTTCTTCCATATGCCGGTAATGGGCAGAAAACGCCTGTTTTGGGACTCTGCAGAGAAAGTGTTTGCAGACTGCTGAATCCACACACGGGTTTAACTCTGGAAGTTGAGTGCACACATTGACAACCGTTCTGTTAGATAACTGCGTTTTGGATTTAGAAGCAGATATTTCCCTGTGCTTACTGCTGTTTCTTCCATATGCCGGTAATGGGCTGAAAACGCCTGTTTTGGGACTCTGCAGAGAAAGTGTTTGCAGACTGCTGAATCCACACACGGGTTTAACTCTGGAAGTTGAGTGCACACATTGACAACCGTTCTGTTAGATAGCTGCGTTTTGGATTTAGAAGCAGATATTTCCCTGTGCTTACTGCTGTTTCTTCCCTATGCCGGTAATGGGCTGAAAACGCCTGTTTTGGGACTCTGCAGAGAAAGTGTTTGCAGACTGCTGAATCCACACACGGGTTTAACTCTGGAAGTTGAGTGCACACATTGACAACCGTTCTGTTAGATAGCTGCGTTTTGGATTTAGAAGCAGATATTTCCCTGTGCTTACTGCTGTTTCTTCCATATGCCGGTAATGGGCTGAAAACGCCTGTTTGGGGACTCTGCAGAGAAAGTGTTTGCAGACTGCTGAATCCACACACCGGTTTAACTCTGGAAGTTGAGTGCACACATTGACAACCGTTGTGTTAGATAGCTGCGTTTTGGATTTAGAAGCAGATATTTCCCTGTGCTTACTGCTGTTTCTTCCATATGCCGGTAAAGGGCTGAAAACGCCTGTTTTGGGACTATGCAGAGAAAGGGTTTGCAGACTGCTGAATCCACACACTGGTTTAACTCTGGAAGTTGAGTGCACACATTGACAACAGTTCTGTTAGATAGCTGCGTTTTGGATTTAGAAGCAGATATTTCCCTGTGCTTACTGCTGTTTCTTCCCAATGCCGGTAATGGGCAGAAAACGCATGTTTTGGGACTCTGCAGAGAAAGTGTTTGCAGACTGCTGAATCCACACACGGGTTTAACTCTGGAAGTTGAGTGCACACATTGACAACCGTTCTGTTAGATAGCTGCGTTTTGGATTTAGAAGCAGATATTTCCCTGTGCTTACTGCTGTTTCTTCCATATGCCGGTAATGGGCTGAAAACGCCTGTTTTGGGACTCTACAGAGAAAGTGTTTCCAGACTGCTGAATCCACACACGGGTTTAACTCTGGAAGTTGAGTGCACACATTGACAACCGTTCTGTTAGATAGCTGCGTTTTGGATTTAGAAGAAGATATTTCCCTGTGCTTACTGCCGTTTCTTCCATATGCCGGTAATGGGCTGAAAACGCCTGTTTTGGGACTCTGGAGAGAAACTGTTTGCAGACTGCTGAATCCACACACGGGTTTATCTCTGGAAGTTGAGTACACACATTGACAACCGTTCTGTTAGATAGCTGCATTTTGGATTTAGAAGCAGATATTTCCCTGTGCTTACTGCTGATTCTTCCATATGCCGGTAATGGGCAGAAAACGCCTGTTTTGGGACTCTGCAGAGAAAGTGTTTGCAGACTTCTGAATCCACACACGGGTTTAACTCTGGAAGTTGAGTGCACACATTGACAACCGTTCTGTTAGATAGCTGCGTTTTGGATTTAGAAGCAGATATTTCCCTGTGCTTACTGCTGTTTCTTCCATATGCCGGTAATGGGCTGAAAACGCCTGTTTTGGGACTCTGCAGAGAAAGTGTTTCCAGACTGCTGAATCCACACACGGGTTTAACTCTGGAAGTTGAGTGCACACATTGACAACCGTTCTGTTAGATAGCTGCGTTTTGGATTTAGAAGCAGATATTTCCCTGTGCTTACTGTCGTTTCTTCCATATGCCGGTAATGGGCTGAAAACGCCTGTTTTGGGACTCTGCAGAGAAAGTGTTTGCAGACTGCTGAATCCACACACGGGTTTAACTCAGGAAGTTGAGTGCACACATTGACAACCGTTCTGTTAGATAGCTGCGTTGTGGATTTAGAAGTAGATATTTCCCTGTGCTTACTGCTGTTTCTTCCATATGCCGGTAAAGGGCTGAAAACGCCTGTTTTGGGACTATGCAGAGAAAGGGTTTGCAGACTGCTGAATCCACACACTGGTTTAACTCTGGAAGTTGAGTGCACACATTGACAACAGTTCTGTTAGATAGCTGCGTTTTGGATTTAGAAGCAGATATTTCCCTGTGCTTACTGCTGTTTCTTCCATATGCCGGTAATGGGCAGAAAACGCCTGTTTTGGGACTCTGCAGAGAAAGTGTTTGCAGACTGCTGAATCCACACACGGGTTTATCTCTGGAAGTTGAGTGCACACATTGACAACCGTTCTGTTAGATAGCTGCATTTTGGATTTAGAAGCAGATATTTCCCTGTGCTTACTGCTGTTTCTTCCATATGCCGGTAATGGGCAGAAAACGCCTGTTTTGGGACTCTGCAGAGAAAGTGTTTGCAGACTGCTGAATCCACACACTGGTTTAACTCTGGAAGTTGAGTGCACACATTGACAACCGTTCTGTTAGATAACTGCGTTTTGGATTTAGAAGCAGATATTTCCCTGTGCTTACTGCTGTTTCTTCCATATGGCGGTAATGGGCTGAAAACGCCTGTTTTGGGACTCTGCAGAGAAAGTGTTTGCAGACTGCTGAATCCACACACGGGTTTAACTCTGGAAGTTGAGTGCACACATTGACAACCGTTCTGTTAGATAGCTGCGTTTTGGATTTAGAAGCAGATATTTCCCTGTGCTTACTGCTGTTTCTTCCATATGCCGGTAATGGGCTGAAAACGCCTGTTTTGGGACTCTGCAGAGAAAGTGTTTGCAGACTGCTGAATCCACACACGGGTTTAACTCTGGAAGTTGAGTGCACACATTGACAACCGTTCTGTTAGATAGCTGCGTTTTGGATTTAGAAGCAGATATTTCCCTGTGCTTACTGCTGTTTCTTCCATATGCCGGTAATGGGGTGAAAACGCCTGTTTTGGGACTCTGCAGAGAAAGGGTTTGCAGACTGCTGAATCCACACACGGGTTTAACTCTGGAAGTTGAGTGCACACATTGACAACCGTTCTGTTAGATAGCTGCGTTTTGGATTTAGAAGCAGACATTTCCCTGTGCTTACTGCTGTTTCTTCCATATGCCGGTAATGGGCAGAAAACGCCTGTTTTGGGACTCTGCAGAGAAAGTGTTTGCAGACTGCTGAATCCACACACGGGTTTATCTCTGGAAGTTGAGTGCACACATTGACAACCGTTCTGTTAGATAGCTGCATTTTGGATTTAGAAGCAGATATTTCCCTGTGCTTACTGCTGTTTCTTCCATATGCCGGTAATGGGCAGAAAACGCCTGTTTTGGGACTCTGCAGAGAAAGTGTTTGCAGACTACTGAATCCACACACGGGTTTAACTCTGGAATTTGAGTGCACACATTGACAACCGTTCTGTTAGATAACTGCGTTTTGGATTTAGAAGCAGATATTTCCCTGTGCTTACTGCTGTTTCTTCCATATGCCGGTAATGGGCTGAAAACGCCTGTTTTGGGACTCTGCAGAGAAAGTGTTTCCAGACTGCTGAATCCACACACGGGTTTAACTCTGGAAGTTGAGTGCACACATTGACAACCGTTCTGTTAGATAGCTGCGTTTTGGATTTAGAAGCAGATATTAACCTGTGCTTACTGCCGTTTCTTCCATATGCCGGTAATGGGCTGAAAACGCCTGTTTTGGGACTCTGCAGAGAAAGTGTTTGCAGACTGCTGAATCCACACACGGGTTTAACTCTGGAAGTTGAGTGCACACATTGACAACCGTTCTGTTAGATAGCTGCGTTTTGGATTTAGAAGTAGATATTTCCCTGTGCTTACTGCTGTTTCTTCCATATGCCGGTAAAGGGCTGAAAACGCCTGTTTTGGGACTATGCAGAGAAAGGGTTTGCAGACTGCTGAATCCACACACTGGTTTAACTCTGGAAGTTGAGTGCACACATTGACAACAGTTCTGTTAGATAGCTGCGTTTTGGATTTAGAAGCAGATATTTCCCTGTGCTTACTGCTGTTTCTTCCATATGCCGGTAATGGGCAGAAAACGCCTGTTTTGGGACTCTGCAGAGAAAGTGTTTGCAGACTGCTGAATCCACACACGGGTTTATCTCTGGAAGTTGAGTGCACACATTGACAACCGTTCTGTTAGATAGCTGCATTTTGGATTTAGAAGCAGATATTTCCCTGTGCTTACTGCTGTTTCTTCCATATGCCGGTAATGGGCAGAAAACGCCTGTTTTGGGACTCTGCAGAGAAAGTGTTTGCAGACTGCTGAATCCACACACGGGTTTAACTCTGGAAGTTGAGTGCACACATTGACAACCGTTCTGTTAGATAACTGCGTTTTGGATTTAGAAGCAGATATTTCCCTGTGCTTACTGCTGTTTCTTCCATATGCCGGTAATGGGCTGAAAACGCCTGTTTTGGGACTCTGCAGAGAAAGTGTTTGCAGACTGCTGAATCCACACACGGGTTTAACTCTGGAAGTTGAGTGCACACATTGACAACCGTTCTGTTAGATAGCTGCGTTTTGGATTTAGAAGCAGATATTTCCCTGTGCTTACTGCTGTTTCTTCCATATGCCGGTAATGGGCTGAAAACGCCTGTTTTGGGACTCTGCAGAGAAAGTGTTTGCAGACTGCTGAATCCACACACGGGTTTAACTCTGGAAGTTGAGTGCACACATTGACAACCGTTCTGTTAGATAGCTGCGTTTTGGATTTAGAAGCAGATATTTCCCTGTGCTTACTGCTGTTTCTTCCATATGCCGGTAATGGGCTGAAAACGCCTGTTTTGGGACTCTGCAGAGAAAGTGTTTGCAGACTTCTGAATCCACACACGGGTTTAACTCTGGAAGTTGAGTGCACACATTGACAACCGTTCTGTTAGATAGCTGCGTTTTGGATTTAGAAGCAGATATTTCCCTGTGCTTACTGCTGTTTCTTCCATATGCCGGTAATGGGCTGAAAACGCCTGTTTTGGGACTCTGCAGAGAAAGTGTTTGCAGACTGCTGAATCCACACACGGGTTTATCTCTGGAAGTTGAGTACACACATTGACAACCGTTCTGTTAGATAGCTGCATTTTGGATTTAGAAGCAGATATTTCCCTGTGCTTACTGCTGATTCTTCCATATGCCGGTAATGGGCAGAAAACGCCTGTTTTGGGACTCTGCAGAGAAAGTGTTTGCAGACTGCTCAATCCACACACGGGTTTAACTCTGGAAGTTGAGTGCACACATTGACAACCGTTCTGTTAGATAGCTGCGTTTTGGATTTAGAAGCAGATATTTCCCTGTGCTTACTCCTGTTTCTTCCATATGCCGGTAATGGGCTGAAAACGCCTGTTTTGGGACTCTGCAGAGAAAGTGTTTCCAGACTGCTGAATCCACACACGGGTTTAACTCTGGAAGTTGAGTGCACACATTGACAACCGTTCTGTTAGATAGCTGCGTTTTGGATTTAGAAGCAGATATTTCCCTGGGCTTACTGCCGTTTCTTCCATATGCCGGTAATGGGCTGAAAACGCCTGTTTTGGGACTCTGCAGAGAAAGTGTTTGCAGACTGCTGAATCCACACACGGGTTTAACTCTGGAAGTTGAGTGCACACATTGACAACCGTTCTGTTAGATAGCTGCGTTTTGGATTTAGAAGCAGATATTTCCCTGTGCTTACTGCTGTTTCTTCCATATGCCGGTAAAGGGCTGAAAACGCCTGTTTTGGGACTATGCAGAGAAAGGGTTTGCAGACAGCTGAATCCACACACTGGTTTAACTCTGGAATTTGAGTGCACACATTGACAACAGTTCTGTTAGATAGCTGCGTTTTGGATTTAGAAGCAGATATTTCCCTGTGCTTACTGCTGTTTCTTCCATATGCCGGTAATGGGCAGAAAACGCATGTTTTGGGACTCTGCAGAGAAAGTGTTTGCAGACTGCTGAATCCACACACGGGTTTAACTCTGGAAGTTGAGTGCACACATTGACAACCGTTCTGTTAGATAGCTGCGTTTTGGATTTAGAAGCAGATATTTCCCTGTGCTTACTGCTGTTTCTTCCATATGCCGGTAATGGGCTGAAAACGCCTGTATTGGGACTCTGCAGAGAAAGTGTTTCCAGACTGCTGAATCCACACACGGGTTTAACTCTGGAAGTTGAGTGCACACATTGACAACCGTTCTGTTAGATAGCTGCGTTTTGGATTTAGAAGCAGATATTTCCCTGTGCTTACTGCCGTTTCTTCCATATGCCGGTAATGGGCTGAAAACGCCTGTTTTGGGACTCTGGAGAGAAACTGTTTGCAGACTGCTGAATCCACACACGGGTTTATCTCTGGAAGTTGAGTACACACATTGACAACCGTTCTGTTAGATAGCTGCATTTTGGATTTAGAAGCAGATATTTCCCTGTGCTTACTGCCGTTTCTTCCATATGCCGGT
The DNA here is from genome assembly GCF_030222135.1 of Aotus nancymaae. Lineage (NCBI taxonomy): Eukaryota > Metazoa > Chordata > Mammalia > Primates > Aotidae > Aotus > Aotus nancymaae. The sequence continues at coordinate 162,558 of NW_026988578.1, read as the reverse complement.
AATGGGCAGAAAACGCCTGTTTTGGGACTCTGCAGAGAAAGTGTTTGCAGACTGCTGAATCCACACACGGGTTTAACTCTGGAAGTTGAGTGCACACATTGACAACCGTTCTGTTAGATAACTGCGTTTTGGATTTAGAAGCAGATATTTCCCTGTGCTTACTGCTGTTTCTTCCATATGCCGGTAATGGGCTGAAAACGCCTGTTTTGGGACTCTGCAGAGAAAGTGTTTCCAGACTGCTGAATCCACATACGGGTTTAACTCTGGAAGTTGAGTGCACACATTGACAACCGTTCTGTTAGATAGCTGCGTTTTGGATTTAGAAGCAGATATTAACCTGTGCTTACTGCCGTTTCTTCCATATGCCGGTAATGGGCTGAAAACGCCTGTTTGGGGACTCTGCAGAGAAAGTGTTTGCAGACTGCTGAATCCACACACGGGTTTAACTCTGGAAGTTGAGTGCACACATTGACAACCGTTCTGTTAGATAGCTGCGTTTTGGATTTAGAAGCAGATATTTCCCTGTGCTTACTGCTGTTTCTTCCATATGCCGGTATTGGGCTGAAAACGCCTGTTTTGGGACTCTGCACAGAAAGTGTTTGCAGACTGCTGAATCCACACTCGGGTTTATCTCTGGAAGTTGAGTGCACGCATTGACAACCATTCAGTTAGATAGCTGCCTTTTGGTTTTAGAAGCAGTTATTTCTCTTTACAGCATATACTCTCATTCACTCTGGAATAGCCAAACGCAGCTCCTAAAAGAAACGGGTTTCTAAGTATAATCAGATATTTCTCTTTACATCTTGTACCCCAGTACACTCTGATATATGCATACGCAGCTCCTGGAAGAAACGTGTTTGTAACTCGCTGAATCTGTGCATATATTGAAGTCTCTTAGGTGAATGAACACACAGCAGAGGAGTTTGAAAAAAACATTTCTTCCATGTTATAGATGCACTGTTAACTGCTATTGCTTTTAGGCTGGTGTTTTCCTGGAAATGTTGGTTTTAGAATTTCCATATAAATGGTTTGTAAACTGCTGCTTAAGTGGAGCAGTTTAATTCGTTAAGTTGAATGCCCTCATTCACAATCATTCTGTTAGCTAGCTCCGTTTTGGTTTTAGAAGCCTGTGTTTCTAGTTACAGCATATACTCCCATTCATTCTGGAATAGCCAAACGCAGCTCCCAGAATAGACGTGTTTCTAAGTCGCTGAATCTAAACATAGATTCAACTCCCTTAGGTGAACGAACACACAGCACAGCAGTTTGAAAGAAACGTTTTATTTGAGTTTTAGACGCAGTCTTATTGCTATTTCTTAGAGGCCGGTATTTTGCTGCGAATGTCTGTTTTAGAATCTGCACAAAAATCTTTTCTAAACTGCTGCATAGAAACAACAGTTTATCTCAATAAGCTGAATGCACACAGTGACAACCATTCTGTTAGATGGCTCCGTGTTTGTTTTAGAAACAGATATTTCACTTTAAACCTTATACTCCAGTACACTCTGGAATATGCAAATGCAGCTCCTGGAAGAAACGTGTTTCTTACTCGCTGAATCTGAATATATACTCAAGACTCTTAGGTGAATGAACACAGAGCAGAGCATTTTGAAGAAAACGTTTCTTCTATGTTATAGATGCAGTCTTACTGCTACTTCTTTTAGGCTGGTGTTTTGCTGCAAATGTTGATTTTAGAATTTGCATATAAAGGGTTTCTAAACTGCTGCCTAAGAAGAGCAGATTAACCCTTTAAGTTGAATGCACACATTCACAACCATTCTGTTAGATAGCTCCGTTTTGGTTTTAGAAACAGATATTTCTCTTTACAGCATTTACTCCCATACACTCTGGAATATCGAAATGCAGCTCCTAGAATAAACGTGTTTCAAACTCGCTGAATCCAAACATAGATTCAACGACCTTTGGTGAACGAACACACTGCAGAGCAGTTTGAAAGAAACGTTCCCTCTGAGTTTTAGACGCAGTCTTACTGCTATTTCTTATAGGCCGGTATTTTGCTGGAAATGTCTGTTTGAGAATCTACACAGAAATGTTTTCTAAACTGCTGCATACAAACAGCAGTTTAGCTCAGTAAGTTGAATGCACACATTGACAACCATTCCATTAGATCATCCGTTTTTCTTTTGGAACGAGACATTTGTCTTTACATCTTATACTCCAGTATACTCTGGAATAGGCAAACACAGCTCCTGGAAGAAACGTGTTGCTAACTAGCTGAATCTGAACATATATTCAAGTCTCTTATATGAATGAACACACAGCAGAGCAGTTTGAAAACAGTTTCTTCCATGTTAAAGATGCAGTCTTACTGCTATTTCCTATAGGCTGGTGTTTTGCTGGAAAGGTCTGTATTTGCATATAAAGGGTTTCTAAAGTGCTGCATGAGAAGAGCAGTTTACCTCTTTAAGCCAAAGGCACACATTCACAACCACTCTGCTAGATAGATCCATTTTGGTTTTAGAAACAGATATTTCTCTTTACAGCATATACTCCCATTCAATCTGGAATATCCAAAGACAGCTCCTAGAATAAACGTGTTTCTATCTCGCTGAATCTAAACATAGATTCAACTCCCTTAGGCCAAAGAACACAAGGCCGAGCAGTTTGAAAGAAACGTTTCTTCTGAGTTTTAGACGCAGTCTTAATGCTCTTTCTTATATATGCCGGTACTGGGCCGGAAAGGCCTGTTTTGAGACTCTGCACAGAAAGTGTTTGCAGACTGCTGAATCCACACACGGGTTTAACTCTGGAAGTTGAGTGCACACATTGACAACCGTTCTGTTAGATAGCTGCGTTTTGGATTTAGAAGCAGATATTTCCCTGTGCTTACTGCTGTTTCTTCCATATGCCGGTAATGGGCTGAAAACGCCTGTTTTGGGACTCTGCAGACAAAGTGTTTGCAGACTGCTGAATCCACACACGGGTTTAACTCTGGAAGTTGAGTGCACACATTGACAACCGTTCTGTTAGATAGCTGCGTTTTGGATTTAGAAGCAGATATTTCCCTGTGCTTACTGCTGTTTCTTCCTTATGCCGGTAATGGGCTGAAAACGCCTGTTTTGGGACTCTGCAGAGAAAGTGTTTGCAGACTGCTGAATCCACACACGGGTTTAACTCTGGAAGTTGAGTGCACACATTGACAACCGTTCTGTTAGATAGCTGCGTTTTGGATTTAGAAGCAGATATTTCCCTGTGCTTACTGCTGTTTCTTCCATATGCCGGTAATGGGCTGAAAACGCCTGTTTGGGGACTCTGCAGAGAAAGTGTTTGCAGACTGCTGAATCCACACACCGGTTTAACTCTGGAAGTTGAGTGCACACATTGACAACCGTTCTGTTAGATAGCTGCGTTTTGGATTTAGAAGCAGATATTTCCCTGGGCTTACTGCTGTTTCTTCCATATGCCGGTATTGGGCTGAAAACGCCTGTTTTGGGACTCTGCACAGAAAGTGTTTGCAGACTGCTGAATCCACACTCGGGTTTATCTCTGGAAGTTGAGTGCACGCATTGACAACCATTCAGTTAGATAGCTGCCTTTTGGTTTTAGAAGCAGTTATTTCTCTTTACAGCATATACTCTCATTCACTCTGGAATAGCCAAACGCAGCTCCTAAAAGAAACGGGTTTCTAAGTATAATCAGATATTTCTCTTTACATCTTGTACCCCAGTACACTCTGATATATGCATACGCAGCTCCTGGAAGAAACGTGTTTGTAACTCGCGGAATCTGTGCATATATTGAAGTCCCTTAGGTGAATGAACACTCAGCAGAGGAGTTTGAAAAAAACATTTCTTCCATGTTATAGATGCACTGTTAACTGCTATTGCTTTTAGGCTGGTGTTTTCCTGGAAATGTTGGTTTTAGAATTTCCATATAAATGGTTTGTAAACTGCTGCTTAAGTGGAGCAGTTTAATTCGTTAAGTTGAATGCCCTCATTCACAATCATTCTGTTAGCTAGCTCCGTTTTGGTTTTAGAAGCCTGTGTTTCTAGTTACAGCATATACTCCCATTCATTCTGGAATAGCCAAACGCAGCTCCCAGAATAGACGTGTTTCTAAGTCGCTGAATCTAAACATAGATTCAACTCCCTTAGGTGAACGAACACACAGCACAGCAGTTTGAAAGAAATGTTTTATTTGAGTTTTAGACGCAGTCTTATTGCTATTTCTTAGAGGCCGGTATTTTGCTGGGAATGTCTGTTTTAGAATCTGCACAAAAATCTTTTCTAAACTGCTGCATAGAAACAACAGTTTATCTCAATAAGCTGAATGCACACAGTGACAACCATTCTGTTAGATGGCTCCGTGTTTGTTTTAGAAACAGATATTTCACTTTAAACCTTATACTCCAGTACACTCTGGAATATGCAAATGCAGCTCCTGGAAGAAACGTGTTTCTTACTCGCTGAATCTGAATATATACTCAAGACTCTTAGGTGAATGAACACAGAGCAGAGCATTTTGAAGAAAACGTTTCTTCTATGTTATAGATGCAGTCTTACTGCTACTTCTTTTAGGCTGGTGTTTTGCTGCAAATGTTGATTTTAGAATTTGCATATAAAGGGTTTCTAAACTGCTGCCTAAGAAGAGCAGATTAACCCTTTAAGTTGAATGCACACATTCACAACCATTCTGTTAGATAGCTCCGTTTTGGTTTTAGAAACAGATATTTCTCTTTACAGCATTTACTCCCATACACTCTGGAATATCGAAATGCAGCTCCTAGAATAAACGTGTTTCAAACTCGCTGAATCCAAACATAGATTCAACGACCTTTGGTGAACGAACACACTGCAGAGCAGTTTGAAAGAAACGTTCCCTCTGAGTTTTAGACGCAGTCTTACTGCTATTTCTTATAGGCCGGTATTTTGCTGGAAATGTCTGTTTGAGAATCTACACAGAAATGTTTTCTAAACTGCTGCATACAAACAGCAGTTTAGCTCAGTAAGTTGAATGCACACATTGACAACCATTCCATTAGATCATCCGTTTTTCTTTTGGAACGAGACATTTGTCTTTACATCTTATACTCCAGTATACTCTGGAATAGGCAAACACAGCTCCTGGAAGAAACGTGTTGCTAACTAGCTGAATCTGAACATATATTCAAGTCTCTTATATGAATGAACACACAGCAGAGCAGTTTGAAAACAGTTTCTTCCATGTTAAAGATGCAGTCTTACTGCTATTTCCTATAGGCTGGTGTTTTGCTGGAAAGGTCTGTATTTGCATATAAAGGGCTTCTAAAGTGCTGCATGAGAAGAGCAGTTTACCTCTTTAAGCCGAAGGCACACATTCACAACCACTCTGCTAGATAGATCCATTTTGGTTTTAGAAACAGATATATCTCTTTACAGCATATACTCCCATTCAATCTGGAATATCCAAAGACAGCTCCTAGAATAAACGTGTTTCTATCTCGCTGAATCTAAACATAGATTCACCTCCCTTAGGCCAAAGAACACAAGGCCGAGCAGTTTGAAAGAAACGTTTCTTCTGAGTTTTAGACGCAGTCTTAATGCTCTTTCTTATATATGCCGGTACTGGGCCGGAAAGGCCTGTTTTGAGACTCTGCACAGAAAGTGTTTGCAGACTGCTGAATCCACACACGGGTTTAACTCTGGAAGTTGAGTGCACACATTGACAACCGTTCTGTTAGATAGCTGCGTTTTGGATTTAGAAGCAGATATTTCCCTGTGCTTACTGCTGTTTCTTCCATATGCCGGTAATGGGATGAAAACGCCTGTTTTGGGACTCTGCAGAGAAAGTGTTTGCAGACTGCTGAATCCACACACGGGTTTAGCTCTGGAAGTTGAGTGCACACATTGACAACCGTTCTGTTAGATAGCTGCGTTTTGGATTTAGAAGCAGATATTTCCCTGTGCTTACTGCTGATTCTTCCATATGCCGGTAATGGGCAGAAAACGCCTGTTTTGGGACTCTGCAGAGAAAGTGTTTGCAGACTGCTGAATCCACACACGGGTTTAACTCTGGAAGTTGAGTGCACACATTGACAACCGTTCTGTTAGATAGCTGCGTTTTGGATTTAGAAGCAGATATTTCCCTGTGCTTACTCCTGTTTCTTCCATATGCCGGTAATGGGCTGAAAACGCCTGTTTTGGGACTCTGCAGAGAAAGTGTTTCCAGACTGCTGAATCCACACACGGGTTTAACTCTGGAAGTTGAGTGCACACATTGACAACCGTTCTGTTAGATAGCTGCGTTTTGGATTTAGAAGCAGATATTTCCCTGTGCTTACTGCCGTTTCTTCCATATGCCGGTAATGGGCTGAAAACGCCTGTTTTGGGACTCTGCAGAGAAAGTGTTTGCAGACTGCTGAATCCACACACGGGATTAACTCTGGAAGTTGAGTGCACAGATTGACAACCGTTCTGTTAGATAGCTGCGTTTTGGATTTAGAAGCAGATATTTCCCTGTGCTTACTGCTGTTTCTTCCATATGCCGGTAAAGGGCTGAAAACGCCTGTTTTGGGACTATGCAGAGAAAGGGTTTGCAGACTGCTGAATCCACACACTGGTTTAACTCTGGAAGTTGAGTGCACACATTGACAACAGTTCTGTTAGATAGCTGCGTTTTGGATTTAGAAGCAGATATTTCCCTGTGCTTACTGCTGTTTCTTCCATATGCCGGTAATGGGCAGAAAACGCCTGTTTTGGGACTCTGCAGAGAAAGTGTTTGCAGACTGCTGAATCCACACACGGGTTTAACTCTGGAAGTTGAGTGCACACATTGACAACCGTTCTGTTAGATAGCTGCGTTTTGGATTTAGAAGCAGATATTTCCCTGTGCTTACTGCTGTTTCTTCCATATGCCGGTAATGGGCTGAAAACGCCTGTTTTGGGACTCTGCAGAGAAAGTGTTTCCAGACTGCTGAATCCACACACGGGTTTAACTCTGGAAGTTGAGTGCACACATTGACAACCGTTCTGTTAGATAGCTGCGTTTTGGATTTAGAAGCAGATATTTCCCTGGGGTTACTGCTGTTTCTTCCATATGACGGTATAGGGCTGAAAACGCCTGTTTTGGGACTCTGCAGAGAAAGTGTTTGCAGACTGCTGAATCCACACACGGGTTTAGCTCTGGAAGTTGAGTGCACACATTGACAACCGTTCTGTTAGATAGCTGCGTTTTGGATTTAGAAGCAGATATTTCCCTGTGCTTACTGCTGTTTCTTCCTTATGCCGGTAATGGGCTGAAAACGCCTGTTTTGGGACTCTGCAGAGAAAGTGTTTGCAGACTGCTGAATCCACACACGGGTTTAACTCTGGAAGTTGAGTGCACACATTGACAACCGTTCTGTTAGATAGCTGCGTTTTGGATTTAGAAGCAGATATTTCCCTGTGCTTACTGCCGTTTCTTCCATATGCCAGTAATGGGCTGAAAACGCCTGTTTTGGGACTCTGCAGAGAAAGTGTTTGCAGACTGCTGAATCCACACACGGGTTTAACTCTGGAAGTTGAGTGCACACATTGACAACCGTTCTGTTAGAGAGCTGCGTTTTGGATTTAGAAGCAGATATTTCCCTGTGCTTACTGCTGTTTCTTCCATATGCCGGTAATGGGCTGAAAACGCCTGTTTTGGGACTCTGCAGAGAAAGTGTTTGCAGACTGCTGAATCCACACACGGGTTTAACTCTGGAAGTTGAGTGCACACATTGACAACCGTTCTGTTAGATAGCTGCGTTTTGGATTTAGAAGCAGATATTTCCCTATGCTTACTGCTGTTTCTTCCATATGCCGGTAATGGGCTGAAAACGCCTGTTTTGGAACTCTGCAGAGAAAGTGTTTGCAGACTGCTGAATCCACACACGGGTTTAACTCTGGAAGTTGAGTGCACACATTGACAACCGTTCTGTTAGATAGCTGCGTTTTGGATTTAGAAGCAGATATTTCCCTGGGCTTACTGCTGTTTCTTCCATATGCCGGTAATGGGCTGAAAACGCCTATTTTGGGACTCTGCAGAGAAAGTGTTTGCAGACTGCTGAATCCACACGCTGGTTTAACTCTGGAAGTTGAGTGCACAGATTGACAACCGTTCTGTTAGATAGCTGCGTTTTGGATTTAGAAGCAGATATTTCCCTGTGCTTACTGCTGTTTCTTCCATATGCCGGTAATGGGCTGAAAACGCCTGTTTGGGGACTCTGCAGAGAAAGTGTTTGCAGACTGCTGAATCCACACACCGGTTTAACTCTGGAAGTTGAGTGCACACATTGACAACCGTTCTGTTAGATAGCTGCGTTTTGGATTTAGAAGCAGATATTTCCCTGGGCTTACTGCGGTTTCTTCCATATGCCGGTAATGGGCTGAAAACGCCTTTTTGGGGACTCTGCAGAGAAAGTGTTTGCAGACTGCTGAATCCACACACGGGTTTAACTCTGGAAGTTGAGTGCACACATTGACAACCGTTCTGTTAGATAGCTGCGTTTTGGATTTAGAAGCAGATATTTCCCTGTGCTTACTGCTGTTTCTTCCATATGCCGGTAATGGGCTGAAAACGCCTGTTTTGGTACTCTGCAGAGAAAGTGTTTGCAGACTGCTGAATCCACACACGGGTTTAACTCTGGAAGTTGAGTGGACACATTGACAACCGTTCTGTTAGATAGCTGCGTTTTGGATTTAGAAGCAGATATTTCCCTGTGCTTACTGCTGTTTCTTCCATATGCCGGTAATGGGCTGAAAACGCCTGTTTTGGGACTCTGCAGAGAAAGTGTTTCCAGACTGCTGAATCCACACACTGGTTTAACTCTGGAAGTTGAGTGCACACATTGACAACCGTTCTGTTAGATAGCTGCGTTTTGGATTTAGAAGCAGATATTTCCCTGTGCTTACTGCCGTTTCTTCCATATGCCGGTAATGGGCTGAAAACGCCTGTTTTGGGACTCTGCAGCGAAAGTGTTTGCAGACTGCTGAATCCACACACGGGCTTAACTCTGGAAGTTGAGTGCACACATTGACAACCGTTCTGTTAGATAGCTGCGTTTTGGATTTAGAAGCAGATATTTCCCTGTGCTTACTGCTGTTTCTTACATATGCCGGTAAAGGGCTGAAAACGCCTGTTTTGGGACTATGCAGAGAAAGGGTTTGCAGACTGCTGAATCCACACACTGGTTTAACTCTGGAAGTTGAGTGCACACATTGACAACAGTTCTGTTAGATAGCTGCGTTTTGGATTTAGAAGCAGATATTTCCCTGTGCTTACTGCTGTTTCTTCCATATGCCGGTAATGGGCAGAAAACGCCTGTTTTGGGACTCTGCAGAGAAAGTGTTTGCAGACTGCTGAATCCACACACGGGTTTATCTCTGGAAGTTGAGTGCACACATTGACAACCGTTCTGTTAGATAGCTGCATTTTGGATTTAGAAGCAGATATTTCCCTGTGCTTACTGCTGTTTCTTCCATATGCCGGTAATGGGCAGAAAACGCCTGTTTTGGGACTCTGCAGAGAAAGTGTTTGCAGACTGCTGAATCCACACACGGGTTTAACTCTGGAAGTTGAGTGCACACATTGACAACCGTTCTGTTAGATAACTGCGTTTTGCATTTAGAAGCAGATATTTCCCTGCGCTTACTGCTGTTTCTTCCGTATGCCGGTAATGGGCTGAAAACGCCTGTTTTGGGACTCTGCAGAGAAAGTGTTTCCAGACTGCTGAATCCACACACGGGTTTAACTCTGGAAGTTGAGTGCACACATTGACAACCGTTCTGTTAGATAGCTGCGTTTTGGATTTAGAAGCAGATATTTCCATGTGCTTACTGTAGTTTCTTTCATATGCCGGTAATGGGCTGAAAACGCCTGTTTTGGGACTCTGCAGAGAAAGTGTTTGCAGACTGCTGAATCCACAGACGGGTTTAACTCTGGAAGTTGAGTGCACACATTGACAACCATTCCATTAGATCATCCGTTTTTCTTTTGGAACGAGACATTTGTCTTTACATCTTATACTCCAGTATACTCTGGAATAGGCAAACACAGCTCCTGGAAGAAACGTGTTGCTAACTAGCTGAATCTGAACATATATTCAAGTCTCTTATATGAATGAACACACAGCAGAGCAGTTTGAAAACAGTTTCTTCCATGTTAAAGATGCAGTCTTACTGCTATTTCCTATAGGCTGGTGTTTTGCTGGAAAGGTCTGTATTTGCATATAAAGGGCTTCTAAAGTGCTGCATGAGAAGAGCAGTTTACCTCTTTAAGCCGAAGGCACACATTCACAACCACTCTGCTAGATAGATCCATTTTGGTTTTAGAAACAGATATTTCTCTTTACAGCATATACTCCCATTCAATCTGGAATATCCAAAGACAGCTCCTAGAATAAATGTGTTTCTATCTCGCTGAATCTAAACATAGATTCAACTCCCTTAGGCCAAAGAACACAAGGCCGAGTAGTTTGAAAGAAACGTTTCTTCTGAGTTTTAGACGCAGTCTTAATGCTCTTTCTTATATATGCCGGTACTGGGCCGGAAAGGCCTGTTTTGAGACTCTGCACAGAAAGTGTTTGCAGACTGCTGAATCCACACACGGGTTTAACTCTGGAAGTTGAGTGCACACATTGACAACCGTTCTGTTAGATAGCTGCGTTTTGGATTTAGAAGCAGATATTTCCCTGTGCTTACTGCTGTTTCTTCCATATGCCGGTAAAGGGCTGAAAACGCCTGTTTTGGGACTCTGCAGAGAAAGGGTTTGCAGACTCCTGAATCCACACACTGGTTTAACTCTGGAAGTTGAGTGCACACATTGACAACCGTTCTGTTAGATAGCTGCGTTTTGGATTTAGAAGCAGATATTTCCCTGTGCTTACTGCTGTTTCTTCCATATGCCGGTAATGGGCTGAAAACGCCTGTTTTGGGACTCTGCAGAGAAAGTGTTTGCAGACTGCTGAATCCACACACGGGTTTAACACGGGAAGTTGAGTGCACACATTGACAACCGTTCTGTTAGATAGCTGCGTTTTGGATTTAGAAGCAGATATTTCCCTGGGCTTACTGCCGTTTCTTCCGTATGCCGGTAATGGGCTGAAAACGCCTGTTTTGGGACTCTGCAGAGAAGATGTTTGCAGACTGCTGAATCCACACACGGGTTTAACTCTGGAAGTTGAGTGCACACATTGACAACCGTTCTGTTAGATAGCTGCGTTTTGGATTTAGAAGCAGATATTTCCCTGTGCTTACTGCTGTTTCTTCCATATGCCGGTAATGGGCTGAAAACGCCTGTTTTGGGACTCTGCAGAGAAAGTGTTTGCAGACTGCTGAATCCACACACGGGTTTAACTCTGGAAGTTGAGTGCACACATTGACAACCGTTCTGTTAGATAGCTGCGTTTTGGATTTAGAAGCAGATATTTCCCTGGGCTTACTGCTGTTTCTTCCATATGCCGGTAATGGGCTGAAAACGCCTGTTTTGGGACTCTGCAGAGAAAGTGTTTGCAGACTGCTGAATCCACACACGGGTTTAACTCTGGAAGTTGAGTGCAGAGATTGACAACCGTTCTGTTAGATAGCTGCGTTTTGGATTTAGAAGCAGATATTTCCCTGTGCTTACTGCTGTTTCTTCCATATGCCGGTAATGGGCTGAAAACGCCTGTTTTGGGACTCTGCAGAGAAAGTGTTTGCAGACTGCTGAATCCACACACGGGTTTAACTCTGGAAGTTGAGTGCACACATTGACAACCGTTCTGTTAGATAGCTGCGTTTTGGATTTAGAAGCAGATATTTCCCTGTGCTTACTGCTGTTTCTTCCATCTGCCGGTATTGGGCTGAAAACGCCTGTTTTGGGACTCTGCACAGAAAGTGTTTGCAGACTGCTGAATCCACACTCGGGTTTATCTCTGGAAGTTGAGTGCACGCATTGACAACCATTCAGTTAGATAGCTGCCTTTTGGTTTTAGAAGCAGTTATTTCTCTTTACAGCATATACTCTCATTCACTCTGGAATAGCCAAACGCAGCTCCTAAAAGAAACGGGTTTCTAAGTATAATCAGATATTTCTCTTTACATCTTGTACCCCAGTACACTCTGATATATGCATACGCAGCTCCTGGAAGAAACGTGTTTGTAACTCGCGGAATCTGTGCATATATTGAAGTCCCTTAGGTGAATGAACACTCAGCAGAGGAGTTTGAAAAAAACATTTCTTCCATGTTATAGATGCACTGTTAACTGCTATTGCTTTTAGGCTGGTGTTTTCCTGGAAATGTTGGTTTTAGAATTTCCATATAAATGGTTTGTAAACTGCTGCTTAAGTGGAGCAGTTTAATTCGTTAAGTTGAATGCCCTCATTCACAATCATTCTGTTAGCTAGCTCCGTTTTGGTTTTAGAAGCCTGTGTTTCTAGTTACAGCATATACTCCCATTCATTCTGGAATAGCCAAACGCAGCTCCCAGAATAGACGTGTTTCTAAGTCGCTGAATCTAAACATAGATTCAACTCCCTTAGGTGAACGAACACACAGCACAGCAGTTTGAAAGAAACGTTTTATTTGAGTTTTAGACGCAGTCTTATTGCTATTTCTTAGAGGCCGGTATTTTGCTGGGAATGTCTGTTTTAGAATCTGCACAAAAATCTTTTCTAAACTGCTGCATAGAAACAACAGTTTATCTCAATAAGCTGAATGCACACAGTGACAACCATTCTGTTAGATGGCTCCGTGTTTGTTTTAGAAACAGATATTTCACTTTAAACCTTATACTCCAGTACACTCTGGAATATGCAAATGCAGCTCCTGGAAGAAACGTGTTTCTTACTCGCTGAATCTGAATATATACTCAAGACTCTTAGGTGAATGAACACAGAGCAGAGCATTTTGAAGAAAACGTTTCTTCTATGTTATAGATGCAGTCTTACTGCTACTTCTTTTAGGCTGGTGTTTTGCTGCAAATGTTGATTTTAGAATTTGCATATAAAGGGTTTCTAAACTGCTGCCTAAGAAGAGCAGATTAACCCTTTAAGTTGAATGCACACATTCACAACCATTCTGTTAGATAGCTCCATTTTGGTTTTAGAAACAGATATTTCTCTTTACAGCATTTACTCCCATACACTCTGGAATATCGAAATGCAGCTCCTAGAATAAACGTGTTTCAAACTCGCTGAATCCAAACATAGATTCAACGACCTTTGGTGAACGAACACACTGCAGAGCAGTTTGAAAGAAACGTTCCCTCTGAGTTTTAGACGCAGTCTTACTGCTATTTCTTATAGGCCGGTATTTTGCTGGAAATGTCTGTTTGAGAATCTACACAGAAATGTTTTCTAAACTGCTGCATACAAACAGCAGTTTAGCTCAGTAAGTTGAATGCACACATTGACAACCATTCCATTAGATCATCCGTTTTTCTTTTGGAACGAGACATTTGTCTTTACATCTTATACTCCAGTATACTCTGGAATAGGCAAACACAGCTCCTGGAAGAAACGTGTTGCTAACTAGCTGAATCTGAACATATATTCAAGTCTCTTATATGAATGAACACACAGCAGAGCAGTTTGAAAACAGTTTCTTCCATGTTAAAGATGCAGTCTTACTGCTATTTCCTATAGGCTGGTGTTTTGCTGGAAAGGTCTGTATTTGCATATAAAGGGCTTCTAAAGTGCTGCATGAGAAGAGCAGTTTACCTCTTTAAGCCGAAGGCACACATTCACAACCACTCTGCTAGATAGATCCATTTTGGTTTTAGAAACAGATATTTCTCTTTACAGCATATACTCCCATTCAATCTGGAATATCCAAAGACAGCTCCTAGAATAAACGTGTTTCTATCTCGCTGAATCTAAACATAGATTCAACTCCCTTAGGCCAAAGAACACAAGGCCGAGTAGTTTGAAAGAAACGTTTCTTCTGAGTTTTAGACGCAGTCTTAATGCTCTTTCTTATATATGCCGGTACTGGGCCGGAAAGGCCTGTTTTGAGACTCTGCACAGAAAGTGTTTGCAGACTGCTGAATCCACACACGGGTTTAACTCTGGAAGTTGAGTGCACACATTGACAACCGTTCTGTTAGATAGCTGCGTTTTGGATTTAGAAGCAGATATTTCCCTGTGCTTACTGCTGTTTCTTCCATATGCCGGTAATGGGCTGAAAACGCCTGTTTTGGGACTCTGCAGAGAAAGTGTTTGCAGACTGCTGAATCCACACACGGGTTTAACTCTGGAAGTTGAGTGCACACATTGACAACCGTTCTGTTAGATAGCTGCGTTTTGGATTTAGAAGCAGATATTTCCCTGTGCTTACTGCTGTTTCTTCCATATGCCGGTAATGGGCTGAAAACGCCTGTTTTGGGACTCTGCAGAGAAAGTGTTTGCAGACTGCTGAATCCACACACGGGTTTAACTCTGGAAGTTGAGTGCACACATTGACAACCGTTCTGTTAGATAGCTGCGTTTTGGATTTAGAAGCAGATATTTCCCTATGCTTACTGCTGTTTCTTCCATATGCCGGTAATGGGCTGAAAACGCCTGTTTTGGAACTCTGCAGAGAAAGTGTTTGCAGACTGCTGAATCCACACACGGGTTTAACTCTGGAAGTTGAGTGCACACATTGACAACCGTTCTGTTAGATAGCTGCGTTTTGGATTTAGAAGCAGATATTTCCCTGGGCTTACTGCTGTTTCTTCCATATGCCGGTAATGGGCTGAAAACGCCTATTTTGGGACTCTGCAGAGAAAGTGTTTGCAGACTGCTGAATCCACACGCTGGTTTAACTCTGGAAGTTGAGTGCACAGATTGACAACCGTTCTGTTAGATAGCTGCGTTTTGGATTTAGAAGCAGATATTTCCCTGTGCTTACTGCTGTTTCTTCCATATGCCGGTAATGGGCTGAAAACGCCTGTTTGGGGACTCTGCAGAGAAAGTGTTTGCAGACTGCTGAATCCACACACCGGTTTAACTCTGGAAGTTGAGTGCACACATTGACAACCGTTCTGTTAGATAGCTGCGTTTTGGATTTAGAAGCAGATATTTCCCTGGGCTTACTGCGGTTTCTTCCATATGCCGGTAATGGGCTGAAAACGCCTTTTTGGGGACTCTGCAGAGAAAGTGTTTGCAGACTGCTGAATCCACACACGGGTTTAACTCTGGAAGTTGAGTGCACACATTGACAACCGTTCTGTTAGATAGCTGCGTTTTGGATTTAGAAGCAGATATTTCCCTGTGCTTACTGCTGTTTCTTCCATATGCCGGTAATGGGCTGAAAACGCCTGTTTTGGTACTCTGCAGAGAAAGTGTTTGCAGACTGCTGAATCCACACACGGGTTTAACTCTGGAAGTTGAGTGCACACATTGACAACCGTTCTGTTAGATAGCTGCGTTTTGGATTTAGAAGCAGATATTTCCCTGTGCTTACTGCTGTTTCTTCCATATGCCGGTAAAGGGCTGAAAACGCCTGTTTTGGGACTCTGCAGAGAAAGGGTTTGCAGACTGCTGAATCCACACACTGGTTTAACTCTGGAAGTTGAGTGCACACATTGACAACCGTTCTGTTAGATAGCTGCGTTTTGGATTTAGAAGCAGATATTTCCCTGTGCTTACTGCTGTTTCTTCCATATGCCGGTAATGGGCTGAAAACGCCTGTTTTGGGACTCTGCAGAGAAAGTGTTTGCAGACTGCTGAATCCACACACGGGTTTAACACGGGAAGTTGAGTGCACACATTGACAACCGTTCTGTTAGATAGCTGCGTTTTGGATTTAGAAGCAGATATTTCCCTGGGCTTACTGCCGTTTCTTCCGTATGCCGGTAATGGGCTGAAAACGCCTGTTTTGGGACTCTGCAGAGAAGATGTTTGCAGACTGCTGAATCCACACACGGGTTTAACTCTGGAAGTTGAGTGCACACATTGACAACCGTTCTGTTAGATAGCTGCGTTTTGGATTTAGAAGCAGATATTTCCCTGCGCTTACTGCTGTTTCTTCCATATGCCGGTAATGGGCTGAAAACGCCTGTTTTGGGACTCTGCAGAGAAAGTGTTTGCAGACTGCTGAATCCACACACGGGTTTAACTCTGGAAGTTGAGTGCACACATTGACAACCGTTCTGTTAGATAGCTGCGTTTTGGATTTAGAAGCAGATATTTCCCTGGGCTTACTGCTGTTTCTTCCATATGCCGGTAATGGGCTGAAAACGCCTGTTTTGGGACTCTGCAGAGAAAGTGTTTGCAGACTGCTGAATCCACACACGGGTTTAACTCTGGAAGTTGAGTGCAGAGATTGACAACCGTTCTGTTAGATAGCTGCGTTTTGGATTTAGAAGCAGATATTTCCCTGTGCTTACTGCTGTTTCTTCCATATGCCGGTAATGGGCTGAAAACGCCTGTTTGGGGACTCTGCAGAGAAAGTGTTTGCAGGCTGCTGAATCCACACACCGGTTTAACTCTGGAAGTTGAGTGCACACATTGACAACCGTTCTGTTAGATAGCTGCGTTTTGGATTTAGAAGCAGATATTTCCCTGTGCTTACTGCTGTTTCTTCCATCTGCCGGTATTGGGCTGAAAACGCCTGTTTTGGGACTCTGCACAGAAAGTGTTTGCAGACTGCTGAATCCACACTCGGGTTTATCTCTGGAAGTTGAGTGCACGCATTGACAACCATTCAGTTAGATAGCTGCCTTTTGGTTTTAGAAGCAGTTATTTCTCTTTACAGCATATACTCTCATTCACTCTGGAATAGCCAAACGCAGCTCCTAAAAGAAACGGGTTTCTAAGTATAATCAGATATTTCTCTTTACATCTTGTACCCCAGTACACTCTGATATATGCATACGCAGCTCCTGGAAGAAACGTGTTTGTAACTCGCGGAATCTGTGCATATATTGAAGTCCCTTAGGTGAATGAACACTCAGCAGAGGAGTTTGAAAAAAACATTTCTTCCATGTTATAGATGCACTGTTAACTGCTATTGCTTTTAGGCTGGTGTTTTCCTGGAAATGTTGGTTTTAGAATTTCCATATAAATGGTTTGTAAACTGCTGCTTAAGTGGAGCAGTTTAATTCGTTAAGTTGAATGCCCTCATTCACAATCATTCTGTTAGCTAGCTCCGTTTTGGTTTTAGAAGCCTGTGTTTCTAGTTACAGCATATACTCCCATTCATTCTGGAATAGCCAAACGCAGCTCCCAGAATAGACGTGTTTCTAAGTCGCTGAATCTAAACATAGATTCAACTCCCTTAGGTGAACGAACACACAGCACAGCAGTTTGAAAGAAACGTTTTATTTGAGTTTTAGACGCAGTCTTATTGCTATTTCTTAGAGGCCGGTATTTTGCTGGGAATGTCTGTTTTAGAATCTGCACAAAAATCTTTTCTAAACTGCTGCATAGAAACAACAGTTTATCTCAATAAGCTGAATGCACACAGTGACAACCATTCTGTTAGATGGCTCCGTGTTTGTTTTAGAAACAGATATTTCACTTTAAACCTTATACTCCAGTACACTCTGGAATATGCAAATGCAGCTCCTGGAAGAAACGTGTTTCTTACTCGCTGAATCTGAATATATACTCAAGACTCTTAGGTGAATGAACACAGAGCAGAGCATTTTGAAGAAAACGTTTCTTCTATGTTATAGATGCAGTCTTACTGCTACTTCTTTTAGGCTGGTGTTTTGCTGCAAATGTTGATTTTAGAATTTGCATATAAAGGGTTTCTAAACTGCTGCCTAAGAAGAGCAGATTAACCCTTTAAGTTGAATGCACACATTCACAACCATTCTGTTAGATAGCTCCATTTTGGTTTTAGAAACAGATATTTCTCTTTACAGCATTTACTCCCATACACTCTGGAATATCGAAATGCAGCTCCTAGAATAAACGTGTTTCAAACTCGCTGAATCCAAACATAGATTCAACGACCTTTGGTGAACGAACACACTGCAGAGCAGTTTGAAAGAAACGTTCCCTCTGAGTTTTAGACGCAGTCTTACTGCTATTTCTTATAGGCCGGTATTTTGCTGGAAATGTCTGTTTGAGAATCTACACAGAAATGTTTTCTAAACTGCTGCATACAAACAGCAGTTTAGCTCAGTAAGTTGAATGCACACATTGACAACCATTCCATTAGATCATCCGTTTTTCTTTTGGAACGAGACATTTGTCTTTACATCTTATACTCCAGTATACTCTGGAATAGGCAAACACAGCTCCTGGAAGAAACGTGTTGCTAACTAGCTGAATCTGAACATATATTCAAGTCTCTTATATGAATGAACACACAGCAGAGCAGTTTGAAAACAGTTTCTTCCATGTTAAAGATGCAGTCTTACTGCTATTTCCTATAGGCTGGTGTTTTGCTGGAAAGGTCTGTATTTGCATATAAAGGGCTTCTAAAGTGCTGCATGAGAAGAGCAGTTTACCTCTTTAAGCCGAAGGCACACATTCACAACCACTCTGCTAGATAGATCCATTTTGGTTTTAGAAACAGATATTTCTCTTTACAGCATATACTCCCATTCAATCTGGAATATCCAAAGACAGCTCCTAGAATAAACGTGTTTCTATCTCGCTGAATCTAAACATAGATTCAACTCCCTTAGGCCAAAGAACACAAGGCCGAGTAGTTTGAAAGAAACGTTTCTTCTGAGTTTTAGACGCAGTCTTAATGCTCTTTCTTATATATGCCGGTACTGGGCCGGAAAGGCCTGTTTTGAGACTCTGCACAGAAAGTGTTTGCAGACTGCTGAATCCACACACGGGTTTAACTCTGGAAGTTGAGTGCACACATTGACAACCGTTCTGTTAGATAGCTGCGTTTTGGATTTAGAAGCAGATATTTCCCTGTGCTTACTGCTGTTTCTTCCATATGCCGGTAATGGGCTGAAAACGCCTGTTTTGGGACTCTGCAGAGAAAGTGTTTGCAGACTGCTGAATCCACACACGGGTTTAACTCTGGAAGTTGAGTGCACACATTGACAACCGTTCTGTTAGATAGCTGCGTTTTGGATTTAGAAGCAGATATTTCCCTGTGCTTACTGCTGTTTCTTCCATATGCCGGTAATGGGCTGAAAACGCCTGTTTTGGGACTCTGCAGAGAAAGTGTTTGCAGACTGCTGAATCCACACACGGGTTTAACTCTGGAAGTTGAGTGCACACATTGACAACCGTTCTGTTAGATAGCTGCGTTTTGGATTTAGAAGCAGATATTTCCCTATGCTTACTGCTGTTTCTTCCATATGCCGGTAATGGGCTGAAAACGCCTGTTTTGGAACTCTGCAGAGAAAGTGTTTGCAGACTGCTGAATCCACACACGGGTTTAACTCTGGAAGTTGAGTGCACACATTGACAACCGTTCTGTTAGATAGCTGCGTTTTGGATTTAGAAGCAGATATTTCCCTGGGCTTACTGCTGTTTCTTCCATATGCCGGTAATGGGCTGAAAACGCCTATTTTGGGACTCTGCAGAGAAAGTGTTTGCAGACTGCTGAATCCACACGCTGGTTTAACTCTGGAAGTTGAGTGCACAGATTGACAACCGTTCTGTTAGATAGCTGCGTTTTGGATTTAGAAGCAGATATTTCCCTGTGCTTACTGCTGTTTCTTCCATATGCCGGTAATGGGCTGAAAACGCCTGTTTGGGGACTCTGCAGAGAAAGTGTTTGCAGACTGCTGAATCCACACACCGGTTTAACTCTGGAAGTTGAGTGCACACATTGACAACCGTTCTGTTAGATAGCTGCGTTTTGGATTTAGAAGCAGATATTTCCCTGGGCTTACTGCGGTTTCTTCCATATGCCGGTAATGGGCTGAAAACGCCTTTTTGGGGACTCTGCAGAGAAAGTGTTTGCAGACTGCTGAATCCACACACGGGTTTAACTCTGGAAGTTGAGTGCACACATTGACAACCGTTCTGTTAGATAGCTGCGTTTTGGATTTAGAAGCAGATATTTCCCTGTGCTTACTGCTGTTTCTTCCATATGCCGGTAATGGGCTGAAAACGCCTGTTTTGGTACTCTGCAGAGAAAGTGTTTGCAGACTGCTGAATCCACACACGGGTTTAACTCTGGAAGTTGAGTGCACACATTGACAACCGTTCTGTTAGATAGCTGCGTTTTGGATTTAGAAGCAGATATTTCCCTGTGCTTACTGCTGTTTCTTCCATATGCCGGTAAAGGGCTGAAAACGCCTGTTTTGGGACTCTGCAGAGAAAGGGTTTGCAGACTGCTGAATCCACACACTGGTTTAACTCTGGAAGTTGAGTGCACACATTGACAACCGTTCTGTTAGATAGCTGCGTTTTGGATTTAGAAGCAGATATTTCCCTGTGCTTACTGCTGTTTCTTCCATATGCCGGTAATGGGCTGAAAACGCCTGTTTTGGGACTCTGCAGAGAAAGTGTTTGCAGACTGCTGAATCCACACACGGGTTTAACTCTGGAAGTTGAGTGCACACATTGATAACCGTTCTGTTAGATAGCTGCGTTTTGGATTTAGAAGCAGATATTTCCCTGTGCTTACTGCTGTTTCTTCCATATGCCGGTAAAGGGCTGAAAACGCCTGTTTTGGGACTATGCAGAGAAAGGGTTTGCAGACTGCTGAATCCACACACTGGTTTAACTCTGGAAGTTGAGTGCACACATTGACAACAGTTCTGTTAGATTGCTGCGTTTTGGATTTAGAAGCAGATATTTCCCTGTGCTTACTGCCGTTTCTTCCATATGCCGGTAATGGGCTGAAAACGCCTGTTTTGGGACTCTGGAGAGAAACTGTTTGCAGACTGCTGAATCCACACACGGGTTTATCTCTGGAAGTTGAGTACTCACATTGACAACCGTTCTGTTAGATAGCTGCATTTTGGATTTAGAAGCAGATATTTCCCTGTGCTTACTGCTGATTCTTCCATATGCCGGTAATGGGCAGAAAACGCCTGTTTTGGGACTCTGCAGAGAAAGTGTTTCCAGACTGCTGAATCCACACACGGGTTTAACTCTGGTAGTTGAGTGCACACATTGACAACCGTTCTGTTAGATAGCTGCGTTTTGGATTTAGAAGCAGATATTTCCCTGTGCTTACTGCCGTTTCTTCCATATGCCGGTAATGGGCTGAAAACGCCTGTTTTGGGACTCTGCAGAGAAAGTGTTTGCAGACTGCTGAATCCACACACCGGTTTAACTCTGGAAGTTGAGTGCACACATTGACAACCGTTCTGTTAGATAGCTGCGTTTTGGATTTAGTAGCAGATATTTCCCTGTGCTTACTGCTGTTTCTTCCATATGCCGGTAAAGGGCTGAAAACGCCTGTTTTGGGACTATGCAGAGAAAGGGTTTGCAGACTGCTGAATCCACACACTGGTTTAACTCTGGAAGTTGAGTGCACACATTGACAACAGTTCTGTTAGATAGCTGCGTTTTGGATTTAGAAGCAGATATTTCCCTGTGCTTACTGCTGTTTCTTCCATATGCCGGTAATGGGCAGAAAACGCCTGTTTTGGGACTCTGCAGAGAAAGTGTTTGCAGACTGCTGAATCCACACACGGGTTTATCTCTGGAAGTTGAGTGCACACATTGACAACCGTTCTGTTAGATAGCTGCGTTTTGGATTTAGAAGCAGATATTTCCCTGTGCTTACTGCTGTTTCTTCCATATGCCCGTAATGGGCTGAAAACGCCTGTTTTGGGACTCTGCAGAGAAAGTGTTTGCTGACTGCTGAATCCACACACGGGTTTAACTCTGGAAGTTGAGTGCACACATTGACAACCGTTCTGTTAGATAGCTGCGTTTTGGATTTAGAAGCAGATATTTCCCTGTGCTTACTGCTGTTTCTTCCATATGCCGGTAATGGGCTGAAAACGCCTGTTTTGGGACTCTGCAGAGAAAGTGTTTGCAGACTGCTGAATCCACACACGGGTTTATCTCTGGAAGTTGAGTACACACATTGACAACCGTTCTGTTAGATAGCTGCATTTTGGATTTAGAAGCAGATATTTCCCTGTGCTTACTGCTGATTCTTCCATATGCCGGTAATGGGCAGAAAACGCCTGTTTTGGGACTCTGCAGAGAAAGTGTTTGCAGACTGCTGAATCCACACACGGGTTTAACTCTGGAAGTTGAGTGCACACATTGACAACCGTTCTGTTAGATAGCTGCGTTTTGGATTTAGAAGCAGATATTTCCCTGGGCTTACTCCTGTTTCTTCCATATGCCGGTAATGGGCTGAAAACGCCTGTTTTGGGACTCTGCAGAGAAAGTGTTTCCAGACTGCTGAATCCACACACGGGTTTAACTCTGGAAGTTGAGTGCACACATTGACAACCGTTCTGTTAGATAGCTGCGTTTTGGATTTAGAAGCAGATATTTCCCTGTGCTTACTGCCGTTTCTTCCATATGCCGGTAATGGGCTGAAAACGCCTGTTTTGGGACTCTGCAGAGAAAGTGTTTGCAGACTGCTGAATCCACACACGGGTTTAACTCTGGAAGTTGAGTGCACACATTGATAACCGTTCTGTTAGATAGCTGCGTTTTGGATTTAGAAGCAGATATTTCCCTGTGCTTACTGCTGTTTCTTCCATATGCCGGTAAAGGGCTGAAAACGCCTGTTTTGGGACTATGCAGAGAAAGGGTTTGCAGACTGCTGAATCCACACACTGGTTTAACTCTGGAAGTTGAGTGCACACATTGACAACAGTTCTGTTAGATACCTGCGTTTTGGATTTAGAAGCAGATATTTCCCTGTGCTTACTGCTGTTTCTTCCCTATGCCGGTAATGGGCAGAAAACGCATGTTTTGGGACTCTGCAGAGAAAGTGTTTGCAGACTGCTGAATCCACACACGGGTTTAACTCTGGAAGTTGAGTGCACACATTGACAACCGTTCTGTTAGATAGCTGCGTTTTGGATTTAGAAGCAGATATTTCCCTGTGCTTACTGCTGTTTCTTCCATATGCCGGTAATGGGCTGAAAACGCCTGTTTTGGGACTCTGGAGAGAAACTGTTTGCAGACTGCTGAATCCACACACGGGTTTATCTCTGGAAGTTGAGTACACACATTGACAACTGTTCTGTTAGATAGCTGCATTTTGGATTTAGAAGCAGATATTTCCCTGTGCTTACTGCTGATTCTTCCATATGCCGGTAATGGGCAGAAAACGCCTGTTTTGGGACTCTGCAGAGAAAGTGTTTGCAGACTGCTGAATCCACACACGGGTTTAACTCTGGAAGTTGAGTGCACACATTGACAACCGTTCTGTTAGATAGCTGCGTTTTGGATTTAGAAGCAGATATTTCCCTGTGCTTACTGCTGTTTCTTCCATATGCCGGTAAGGGGCTGAAAACGCCTGTTTTGGGACTCTGCAGAGAAAGTGTTTCCAGACTGCTGAATCCACACACGGGTTTAACTCTGGAAGTTGAGTGCACACATTGACAACCGTTCTGTTAGATAGCTGCGTTTTGGATTTAGAAGCAGATATTTCCCTGTGCTTACTGCCGTTTCTTCCATATGCCGGTAATGGGCTGAAAACGCCTGTTTTGGGACTCTGCAGAGAAAGTGTTTGCAGACTGCTGAATCCACACACGGGTTTAACTCTGGAAGTTGAGTGCACACATTGACAACCGTTCTGTTAGATAGCTGCGTTTTGGATTTAGAAGCAGATATTTCCCTGTGCTTACTGCTGTTTCTTCCATATGCCGGTAAAGGGCTGAAAACGCCTGTTTTGGGACTATGCAGAGAAAGGGTTTGCAGACTGCTGAATCCACACACGGGTTTAACTCTGGAAGTTGAGTGCACACATTGACAACCGTTCTGTTAGATAGCTGCGTTTTGGATTTAGAAGCAGATATTTCCCTGTGCTTACTGCTGTTTCTTCCATATGCCGGTAATGGGCAGAAAACGCCTGTTTTGGGACTCTGCAGAGAAAGTGTTTGCAGACTGCTGAATCCACACACGGGTTTAACTCTGGAAGTTGAGTGCACACATTGACAACCGTTCTGTTAGATAGCTGCGTTTTGGATTTAGAAGCAGATATTTCCCTGTGCTTACTGCTGTTTCTTCCATATGCCGGTAAAGGGCTGAAAACGCCTGTTTTGGGACTATGCAGAGAAAGGGTTTGCAGACTGCTGAATCCACACACTGGTTTAACTCTGGAAGTTGAGTGCACACATTGACAACAGTTCTGTTAGATAGCTGCGTTTTGGATTTAGAAGCAGATATTTCCCTGTGCTTCCTGCTGTTTCTTCCATATGCCGGTAATGGGCAGAAAACGCCTGTTTTGGGACTCTGCAGAGAAAGTGTTTGCAGACTGCTGAATCCACACACGGGTTTATCTCTGGAAGTTGAGTGCACACATTGACAACCGTTCTGTTAGATAGCTGCATTTTGGATTTAGAAGCAGATATTTCCCTGTGCTTACTGCTGTTTCTTCCATATGCCGGTAATGGGCAGAAAACGCCTGTTTTGGGACTCTGCAGAGAAAGTGTTTGCAGACTGCTGAATCCACACACGGGTTTAACTCTGGAAGTTGAGTGCACACATTGACAACCGTTCTGTTAGATAACTGCGTTTTGGATTTAGAAGCAGATATTTCCCTGTGCTTACTGCTGTTTCTTCCATATGCCGGTAATGGGCTGAAAACGCCTGTTTTGGGACTCTGCAGAGAAAGTGTTTGCAGACTGCTGAATCCACACACGGGTTTAACTCTGGAAGTTGAGTGCACACATTGACAACCGTTCTGTTAGATAGCTGCGTTTTGGATTTAGAAGCAGATATTTCCCTGTGCTTACTGCTGTTTCTTCCCTATGCCGGTAATGGGCTGAAAACGCCTGTTTTGGGACTCTGCAGAGAAAGTGTTTGCAGACTGCTGAATCCACACACGGGTTTAACTCTGGAAGTTGAGTGCACACATTGACAACCGTTCTGTTAGATAGCTGCGTTTTGGATTTAGAAGCAGATATTTCCCTGTGCTTACTGCTGTTTCTTCCATATGCCGGTAATGGGCTGAAAACGCCTGTTTGGGGACTCTGCAGAGAAAGTGTTTGCAGACTGCTGAATCCACACACCGGTTTAACTCTGGAAGTTGAGTGCACACATTGACAACCGTTGTGTTAGATAGCTGCGTTTTGGATTTAGAAGCAGATATTTCCCTGTGCTTACTGCTGTTTCTTCCATATGCCGGTAAAGGGCTGAAAACGCCTGTTTTGGGACTATGCAGAGAAAGGGTTTGCAGACTGCTGAATCCACACACTGGTTTAACTCTGGAAGTTGAGTGCACACATTGACAACAGTTCTGTTAGATAGCTGCGTTTTGGATTTAGAAGCAGATATTTCCCTGTGCTTACTGCTGTTTCTTCCCAATGCCGGTAATGGGCAGAAAACGCATGTTTTGGGACTCTGCAGAGAAAGTGTTTGCAGACTGCTGAATCCACACACGGGTTTAACTCTGGAAGTTGAGTGCACACATTGACAACCGTTCTGTTAGATAGCTGCGTTTTGGATTTAGAAGCAGATATTTCCCTGTGCTTACTGCTGTTTCTTCCATATGCCGGTAATGGGCTGAAAACGCCTGTTTTGGGACTCTACAGAGAAAGTGTTTCCAGACTGCTGAATCCACACACGGGTTTAACTCTGGAAGTTGAGTGCACACATTGACAACCGTTCTGTTAGATAGCTGCGTTTTGGATTTAGAAGAAGATATTTCCCTGTGCTTACTGCCGTTTCTTCCATATGCCGGTAATGGGCTGAAAACGCCTGTTTTGGGACTCTGGAGAGAAACTGTTTGCAGACTGCTGAATCCACACACGGGTTTATCTCTGGAAGTTGAGTACACACATTGACAACCGTTCTGTTAGATAGCTGCATTTTGGATTTAGAAGCAGATATTTCCCTGTGCTTACTGCTGATTCTTCCATATGCCGGTAATGGGCAGAAAACGCCTGTTTTGGGACTCTGCAGAGAAAGTGTTTGCAGACTTCTGAATCCACACACGGGTTTAACTCTGGAAGTTGAGTGCACACATTGACAACCGTTCTGTTAGATAGCTGCGTTTTGGATTTAGAAGCAGATATTTCCCTGTGCTTACTGCTGTTTCTTCCATATGCCGGTAATGGGCTGAAAACGCCTGTTTTGGGACTCTGCAGAGAAAGTGTTTCCAGACTGCTGAATCCACACACGGGTTTAACTCTGGAAGTTGAGTGCACACATTGACAACCGTTCTGTTAGATAGCTGCGTTTTGGATTTAGAAGCAGATATTTCCCTGTGCTTACTGTCGTTTCTTCCATATGCCGGTAATGGGCTGAAAACGCCTGTTTTGGGACTCTGCAGAGAAAGTGTTTGCAGACTGCTGAATCCACACACGGGTTTAACTCAGGAAGTTGAGTGCACACATTGACAACCGTTCTGTTAGATAGCTGCGTTGTGGATTTAGAAGTAGATATTTCCCTGTGCTTACTGCTGTTTCTTCCATATGCCGGTAAAGGGCTGAAAACGCCTGTTTTGGGACTATGCAGAGAAAGGGTTTGCAGACTGCTGAATCCACACACTGGTTTAACTCTGGAAGTTGAGTGCACACATTGACAACAGTTCTGTTAGATAGCTGCGTTTTGGATTTAGAAGCAGATATTTCCCTGTGCTTACTGCTGTTTCTTCCATATGCCGGTAATGGGCAGAAAACGCCTGTTTTGGGACTCTGCAGAGAAAGTGTTTGCAGACTGCTGAATCCACACACGGGTTTATCTCTGGAAGTTGAGTGCACACATTGACAACCGTTCTGTTAGATAGCTGCATTTTGGATTTAGAAGCAGATATTTCCCTGTGCTTACTGCTGTTTCTTCCATATGCCGGTAATGGGCAGAAAACGCCTGTTTTGGGACTCTGCAGAGAAAGTGTTTGCAGACTGCTGAATCCACACACTGGTTTAACTCTGGAAGTTGAGTGCACACATTGACAACCGTTCTGTTAGATAACTGCGTTTTGGATTTAGAAGCAGATATTTCCCTGTGCTTACTGCTGTTTCTTCCATATGGCGGTAATGGGCTGAAAACGCCTGTTTTGGGACTCTGCAGAGAAAGTGTTTGCAGACTGCTGAATCCACACACGGGTTTAACTCTGGAAGTTGAGTGCACACATTGACAACCGTTCTGTTAGATAGCTGCGTTTTGGATTTAGAAGCAGATATTTCCCTGTGCTTACTGCTGTTTCTTCCATATGCCGGTAATGGGCTGAAAACGCCTGTTTTGGGACTCTGCAGAGAAAGTGTTTGCAGACTGCTGAATCCACACACGGGTTTAACTCTGGAAGTTGAGTGCACACATTGACAACCGTTCTGTTAGATAGCTGCGTTTTGGATTTAGAAGCAGATATTTCCCTGTGCTTACTGCTGTTTCTTCCATATGCTGGTAATGGGGTGAAAACGCCTGTTTTGGGACTCTGCAGAGAAAGGGTTTGCAGACTGCTGAATCCACACACGGGTTTAACTCTGGAAGTTGAGTGCACACATTGACAACCGTTCTGTTAGATAGCTGCGTTTTGGATTTAGAAGCAGACATTTCCCTGTGCTTACTGCTGTTTCTTCCATATGCCGGTAATGGGCAGAAAACGCCTGTTTTGGGACTCTGCAGAGAAAGTGTTTGCAGACTGCTGAATCCACACACGGGTTTATCTCTGGAAGTTGAGTGCACACATTGACAACCGTTCTGTTAGATAGCTGCATTTTGGATTTAGAAGCAGATATTTCCCTGTGCTTACTGCTGTTTCTTCCATATGCCGGTAATGGGCAGAAAACGCCTGTTTTGGGACTCTGCAGAGAAAGTGTTTGCAGACTACTGAATCCACACACGGGTTTAACTCTGGAATTTGAGTGCACACATTGACAACCGTTCTGTTAGATAACTGCGTTTTGGATTTAGAAGCAGATATTTCCCTGTGCTTACTGCTGTTTCTTCCATATGCCGGTAATGGGCTGAAAACGCCTGTTTTGGGACTCTGCAGAGAAAGTGTTTCCAGACTGCTGAATCCACACACGGGTTTAACTCTGGAAGTTGAGTGCACACATTGACAACCGTTCTGTTAGATAGCTGCGTTTTGGATTTAGAAGCAGATATTAACCTGTGCTTACTGCCGTTTCTTCCATATGCCGGTAATGGGCTGAAAACGCCTGTTTTGGGACTCTGCAGAGAAAGTGTTTGCAGACTGCTGAATCCACACACGGGTTTAACTCTGGAAGTTGAGTGCACACATTGACAACCGTTCTGTTAGATAGCTGCGTTTTGGATTTAGAAGTAGATATTTCCCTGTGCTTACTGCTGTTTCTTCCATATGCCGGTAAAGGGCTGAAAACGCCTGTTTTGGGACTATGCAGAGAAAGGGTTTGCAGACTGCTGAATCCACACACTGGTTTAACTCTGGAAGTTGAGTGCACACATTGACAACAGTTCTGTTAGATAGCTGCGTTTTGGATTTAGAAGCAGATATTTCCCTGTGCTTACTGCTGTTTCTTCCATATGCCGGTAATGGGCAGAAAACGCCTGTTTTGGGACTCTGCAGAGAAAGTGTTTGCAGACTGCTGAATCCACACACGGGTTTATCTCTGGAAGTTGAGTGCACACATTGACAACCGTTCTGTTAGATAGCTGCATTTTGGATTTAGAAGCAGATATTTCCCTGTGCTTACTGCTGTTTCTTCCATATGCCGGTAATGGGCAGAAAACGCCTGTTTTGGGACTCTGCAGAGAAAGTGTTTGCAGACTGCTGAATCCACACACGGGTTTAACTCTGGAAGTTGAGTGCACACATTGACAACCGTTCTGTTAGATAACTGCGTTTTGGATTTAGAAGCAGATATTTCCCTGTGCTTACTGCTGTTTCTTCCATATGCCGGTAATGGGCTGAAAACGCCTGTTTTGGGACTCTGCAGAGAAAGTGTTTGCAGACTGCTGAATCCACACACGGGTTTAACTCTGGAAGTTGAGTGCACACATTGACAACCGTTCTGTTAGATAGCTGCGTTTTGGATTTAGAAGCAGATATTTCCCTGTGCTTACTGCTGTTTCTTCCATATGCCGGTAATGGGCTGAAAACGCCTGTTTTGGGACTCTGCAGAGAAAGTGTTTGCAGACTGCTGAATCCACACACGGGTTTAACTCTGGAAGTTGAGTGCACACATTGACAACCGTTCTGTTAGATAGCTGCGTTTTGGATTTAGAAGCAGATATTTCCCTGTGCTTACTGCTGTTTCTTCCATATGCCGGTAATGGGCTGAAAACGCCTGTTTTGGGACTCTGCAGAGAAAGTGTTTGCAGACTTCTGAATCCACACACGGGTTTAACTCTGGAAGTTGAGTGCACACATTGACAACCGTTCTGTTAGATAGCTGCGTTTTGGATTTAGAAGCAGATATTTCCCTGTGCTTACTGCTGTTTCTTCCATATGCCGGTAATGGGCTGAAAACGCCTGTTTTGGGACTCTGCAGAGAAAGTGTTTGCAGACTGCTGAATCCACACACGGGTTTATCTCTGGAAGTTGAGTACACACATTGACAACCGTTCTGTTAGATAGCTGCATTTTGGATTTAGAAGCAGATATTTCCCTGTGCTTACTGCTGATTCTTCCATATGCCGGTAATGGGCAGAAAACGCCTGTTTTGGGACTCTGCAGAGAAAGTGTTTGCAGACTGCTCAATCCACACACGGGTTTAACTCTGGAAGTTGAGTGCACACATTGACAACCGTTCTGTTAGATAGCTGCGTTTTGGATTTAGAAGCAGATATTTCCCTGTGCTTACTCCTGTTTCTTCCATATGCCGGTAATGGGCTGAAAACGCCTGTTTTGGGACTCTGCAGAGAAAGTGTTTCCAGACTGCTGAATCCACACACGGGTTTAACTCTGGAAGTTGAGTGCACACATTGACAACCGTTCTGTTAGATAGCTGCGTTTTGGATTTAGAAGCAGATATTTCCCTGGGCTTACTGCCGTTTCTTCCATATGCCGGTAATGGGCTGAAAACGCCTGTTTTGGGACTCTGCAGAGAAAGTGTTTGCAGACTGCTGAATCCACACACGGGTTTAACTCTGGAAGTTGAGTGCACACATTGACAACCGTTCTGTTAGATAGCTGCGTTTTGGATTTAGAAGCAGATATTTCCCTGTGCTTACTGCTGTTTCTTCCATATGCCGGTAAAGGGCTGAAAACGCCTGTTTTGGGACTATGCAGAGAAAGGGTTTGCAGACAGCTGAATCCACACACTGGTTTAACTCTGGAATTTGAGTGCACACATTGACAACAGTTCTGTTAGATAGCTGCGTTTTGGATTTAGAAGCAGATATTTCCCTGTGCTTACTGCTGTTTCTTCCATATGCCGGTAATGGGCAGAAAACGCATGTTTTGGGACTCTGCAGAGAAAGTGTTTGCAGACTGCTGAATCCACACACGGGTTTAACTCTGGAAGTTGAGTGCACACATTGACAACCGTTCTGTTAGATAGCTGCGTTTTGGATTTAGAAGCAGATATTTCCCTGTGCTTACTGCTGTTTCTTCCATATGCCGGTAATGGGCTGAAAACGCCTGTATTGGGACTCTGCAGAGAAAGTGTTTCCAGACTGCTGAATCCACACACGGGTTTAACTCTGGAAGTTGAGTGCACACATTGACAACCGTTCTGTTAGATAGCTGCGTTTTGGATTTAGAAGCAGATATTTCCCTGTGCTTACTGCCGTTTCTTCCATATGCCGGTAATGGGCTGAAAACGCCTGTTTTGGGACTCTGGAGAGAAACTGTTTGCAGACTGCTGAATCCACACACGGGTTTATCTCTGGAAGTTGAGTACACACATTGACAACCGTTCTGTTAGATAGCTGCATTTTGGATTTAGAAGCAGATATTTCCCTGTGCTTACTGCCGTTTCTTCCATATGCCGGTAATGGGCAGAAAACGCCTGTTTTGGGACTCTGCAGAGAAAGTGTTTGCAGACTGCTGAATCCACACACGGGTTTAACTCTGGAAGTTGAGTGCACACATTGACAACCGTTCTGTTAGATAACTGCGTTTTGGATTTAGAAGCAGATATTTCCCTGTGCTTACTGCTGTTTCTTCCATATGCCGGTAATGGGCTGAAAACGCCTGTTTTGGGACTCTGCAGAGAAAGTGTTTCCAGACTGCTGAATCCACATACGGGTTTAACTCTGGAAGTTGAGTGCACACATTGACAACCGTTCTGTTAGATAGCTGCGTTTTGGATTTAGAAGCAGATATTAACCTGTGCTTACTGCCGTTTCTTCCATATGCCGGTAATGGGCTGAAAACGCCTGTTTGGGGACTCTGCAGAGAAAGTGTTTGCAGACTGCTGAATCCACACACGGGTTTAACTCTGGAAGTTGAGTGCACACATTGACAACCGTTCTGTTAGATAGCTGCGTTTTGGATTTAGAAGCAGATATTTCCCTGTGCTTACTGCTGTTTCTTCCATATGCCGGTATTGGGCTGAAAACGCCTGTTTTGGGACTCTGCACAGAAAGTGTTTGCAGACTGCTGAATCCACACTCGGGTTTATCTCTGGAAGTTGAGTGCACGCATTGACAACCATTCAGTTAGATAGCTGCCTTTTGGTTTTAGAAGCAGTTATTTCTCTTTACAGCATATACTCTCATTCACTCTGGAATAGCCAAACGCAGCTCCTAAAAGAAACGGGTTTCTAAGTATAATCAGATATTTCTCTTTACATCTTGTACCCCAGTACACTCTGATATATGCATACGCAGCTCCTGGAAGAAACGTGTTTGTAACTCGCTGAATCTGTGCATATATTGAAGTCTCTTAGGTGAATGAACACACAGCAGAGGAGTTTGAAAAAAACATTTCTTCCATGTTATAGATGCACTGTTAACTGCTATTGCTTTTAGGCTGGTGTTTTCCTGGAAATGTTGGTTTTAGAATTTCCATATAAATGGTTTGTAAACTGCTGCTTAAGTGGAGCAGTTTAATTCGTTAAGTTGAATGCCCTCATTCACAATCATTCTGTTAGCTAGCTCCGTTTTGGTTTTAGAAGCCTGTGTTTCTAGTTACAGCATATACTCCCATTCATTCTGGAATAGCCAAACGCAGCTCCCAGAATAGACGTGTTTCTAAGTCGCTGAATCTAAACATAGATTCAACTCCCTTAGGTGAACGAACACACAGCACAGCAGTTTGAAAGAAACGTTTTATTTGAGTTTTAGACGCAGTCTTATTGCTATTTCTTAGAGGCCGGTATTTTGCTGCGAATGTCTGTTTTAGAATCTGCACAAAAATCTTTTCTAAACTGCTGCATAGAAACAACAGTTTATCTCAATAAGCTGAATGCACACAGTGACAACCATTCTGTTAGATGGCTCCGTGTTTGTTTTAGAAACAGATATTTCACTTTAAACCTTATACTCCAGTACACTCTGGAATATGCAAATGCAGCTCCTGGAAGAAACGTGTTTCTTACTCGCTGAATCTGAATATATACTCAAGACTCTTAGGTGAATGAACACAGAGCAGAGCATTTTGAAGAAAACGTTTCTTCTATGTTATAGATGCAGTCTTACTGCTACTTCTTTTAGGCTGGTGTTTTGCTGCAAATGTTGATTTTAGAATTTGCATATAAAGGGTTTCTAAACTGCTGCCTAAGAAGAGCAGATTAACCCTTTAAGTTGAATGCACACATTCACAACCATTCTGTTAGATAGCTCCGTTTTGGTTTTAGAAACAGATATTTCTCTTTACAGCATTTACTCCCATACACTCTGGAATATCGAAATGCAGCTCCTAGAATAAACGTGTTTCAAACTCGCTGAATCCAAACATAGATTCAACGACCTTTGGTGAACGAACACACTGCAGAGCAGTTTGAAAGAAACGTTCCCTCTGAGTTTTAGACGCAGTCTTACTGCTATTTCTTATAGGCCGGTATTTTGCTGGAAATGTCTGTTTGAGAATCTACACAGAAATGTTTTCTAAACTGCTGCATACAAACAGCAGTTTAGCTCAGTAAGTTGAATGCACACATTGACAACCATTCCATTAGATCATCCGTTTTTCTTTTGGAACGAGACATTTGTCTTTACATCTTATACTCCAGTATACTCTGGAATAGGCAAACACAGCTCCTGGAAGAAACGTGTTGCTAACTAGCTGAATCTGAACATATATTCAAGTCTCTTATATGAATGAACACACAGCAGAGCAGTTTGAAAACAGTTTCTTCCATGTTAAAGATGCAGTCTTACTGCTATTTCCTATAGGCTGGTGTTTTGCTGGAAAGGTCTGTATTTGCATATAAAGGGTTTCTAAAGTGCTGCATGAGAAGAGCAGTTTACCTCTTTAAGCCAAAGGCACACATTCACAACCACTCTGCTAGATAGATCCATTTTGGTTTTAGAAACAGATATTTCTCTTTACAGCATATACTCCCATTCAATCTGGAATATCCAAAGACAGCTCCTAGAATAAACGTGTTTCTATCTCGCTGAATCTAAACATAGATTCAACTCCCTTAGGCCAAAGAACACAAGGCCGAGCAGTTTGAAAGAAACGTTTCTTCTGAGTTTTAGACGCAGTCTTAATGCTCTTTCTTATATATGCCGGTACTGGGCCGGAAAGGCCTGTTTTGAGACTCTGCACAGAAAGTGTTTGCAGACTGCTGAATCCACACACGGGTTTAACTCTGGAAGTTGAGTGCACACATTGACAACCGTTCTGTTAGATAGCTGCGTTTTGGATTTAGAAGCAGATATTTCCCTGTGCTTACTGCTGTTTCTTCCATATGCCGGTAATGGGCTGAAAACGCCTGTTTTGGGACTCTGCAGACAAAGTGTTTGCAGACTGCTGAATCCACACACGGGTTTAACTCTGGAAGTTGAGTGCACACATTGACAACCGTTCTGTTAGATAGCTGCGTTTTGGATTTAGAAGCAGATATTTCCCTGTGCTTACTGCTGTTTCTTCCTTATGCCGGTAATGGGCTGAAAACGCCTGTTTTGGGACTCTGCAGAGAAAGTGTTTGCAGACTGCTGAATCCACACACGGGTTTAACTCTGGAAGTTGAGTGCACACATTGACAACCGTTCTGTTAGATAGCTGCGTTTTGGATTTAGAAGCAGATATTTCCCTGTGCTTACTGCTGTTTCTTCCATATGCCGGTAATGGGCTGAAAACGCCTGTTTGGGGACTCTGCAGAGAAAGTGTTTGCAGACTGCTGAATCCACACACCGGTTTAACTCTGGAAGTTGAGTGCACACATTGACAACCGTTCTGTTAGATAGCTGCGTTTTGGATTTAGAAGCAGATATTTCCCTGGGCTTACTGCTGTTTCTTCCATATGCCGGTATTGGGCTGAAAACGCCTGTTTTGGGACTCTGCACAGAAAGTGTTTGCAGACTGCTGAATCCACACTCGGGTTTATCTCTGGAAGTTGAGTGCACGCATTGACAACCATTCAGTTAGATAGCTGCCTTTTGGTTTTAGAAGCAGTTATTTCTCTTTACAGCATATACTCTCATTCACTCTGGAATAGCCAAACGCAGCTCCTAAAAGAAACGGGTTTCTAAGTATAATCAGATATTTCTCTTTACATCTTGTACCCCAGTACACTCTGATATATGCATACGCAGCTCCTGGAAGAAACGTGTTTGTAACTCGCGGAATCTGTGCATATATTGAAGTCCCTTAGGTGAATGAACACTCAGCAGAGGAGTTTGAAAAAAACATTTCTTCCATGTTATAGATGCACTGTTAACTGCTATTGCTTTTAGGCTGGTGTTTTCCTGGAAATGTTGGTTTTAGAATTTCCATATAAATGGTTTGTAAACTGCTGCTTAAGTGGAGCAGTTTAATTCGTTAAGTTGAATGCCCTCATTCACAATCATTCTGTTAGCTAGCTCCGTTTTGGTTTTAGAAGCCTGTGTTTCTAGTTACAGCATATACTCCCATTCATTCTGGAATAGCCAAACGCAGCTCCCAGAATAGACGTGTTTCTAAGTCGCTGAATCTAAACATAGATTCAACTCCCTTAGGTGAACGAACACACAGCACAGCAGTTTGAAAGAAATGTTTTATTTGAGTTTTAGACGCAGTCTTATTGCTATTTCTTAGAGGCCGGTATTTTGCTGGGAATGTCTGTTTTAGAATCTGCACAAAAATCTTTTCTAAACTGCTGCATAGAAACAACAGTTTATCTCAATAAGCTGAATGCACACAGTGACAACCATTCTGTTAGATGGCTCCGTGTTTGTTTTAGAAACAGATATTTCACTTTAAACCTTATACTCCAGTACACTCTGGAATATGCAAATGCAGCTCCTGGAAGAAACGTGTTTCTTACTCGCTGAATCTGAATATATACTCAAGACTCTTAGGTGAATGAACACAGAGCAGAGCATTTTGAAGAAAACGTTTCTTCTATGTTATAGATGCAGTCTTACTGCTACTTCTTTTAGGCTGGTGTTTTGCTGCAAATGTTGATTTTAGAATTTGCATATAAAGGGTTTCTAAACTGCTGCCTAAGAAGAGCAGATTAACCCTTTAAGTTGAATGCACACATTCACAACCATTCTGTTAGATAGCTCCGTTTTGGTTTTAGAAACAGATATTTCTCTTTACAGCATTTACTCCCATACACTCTGGAATATCGAAATGCAGCTCCTAGAATAAACGTGTTTCAAACTCGCTGAATCCAAACATAGATTCAACGACCTTTGGTGAACGAACACACTGCAGAGCAGTTTGAAAGAAACGTTCCCTCTGAGTTTTAGACGCAGTCTTACTGCTATTTCTTATAGGCCGGTATTTTGCTGGAAATGTCTGTTTGAGAATCTACACAGAAATGTTTTCTAAACTGCTGCATACAAACAGCAGTTTAGCTCAGTAAGTTGAATGCACACATTGACAACCATTCCATTAGATCATCCGTTTTTCTTTTGGAACGAGACATTTGTCTTTACATCTTATACTCCAGTATACTCTGGAATAGGCAAACACAGCTCCTGGAAGAAACGTGTTGCTAACTAGCTGAATCTGAACATATATTCAAGTCTCTTATATGAATGAACACACAGCAGAGCAGTTTGAAAACAGTTTCTTCCATGTTAAAGATGCAGTCTTACTGCTATTTCCTATAGGCTGGTGTTTTGCTGGAAAGGTCTGTATTTGCATATAAAGGGCTTCTAAAGTGCTGCATGAGAAGAGCAGTTTACCTCTTTAAGCCGAAGGCACACATTCACAACCACTCTGCTAGATAGATCCATTTTGGTTTTAGAAACAGATATATCTCTTTACAGCATATACTCCCATTCAATCTGGAATATCCAAAGACAGCTCCTAGAATAAACGTGTTTCTATCTCGCTGAATCTAAACATAGATTCACCTCCCTTAGGCCAAAGAACACAAGGCCGAGCAGTTTGAAAGAAACGTTTCTTCTGAGTTTTAGACGCAGTCTTAATGCTCTTTCTTATATATGCCGGTACTGGGCCGGAAAGGCCTGTTTTGAGACTCTGCACAGAAAGTGTTTGCAGACTGCTGAATCCACACACGGGTTTAACTCTGGAAGTTGAGTGCACACATTGACAACCGTTCTGTTAGATAGCTGCGTTTTGGATTTAGAAGCAGATATTTCCCTGTGCTTACTGCTGTTTCTTCCATATGCCGGTAATGGGATGAAAACGCCTGTTTTGGGACTCTGCAGAGAAAGTGTTTGCAGACTGCTGAATCCACACACGGGTTTAGCTCTGGAAGTTGAGTGCACACATTGACAACCGTTCTGTTAGATAGCTGCGTTTTGGATTTAGAAGCAGATATTTCCCTGTGCTTACTGCTGATTCTTCCATATGCCGGTAATGGGCAGAAAACGCCTGTTTTGGGACTCTGCAGAGAAAGTGTTTGCAGACTGCTGAATCCACACACGGGTTTAACTCTGGAAGTTGAGTGCACACATTGACAACCGTTCTGTTAGATAGCTGCGTTTTGGATTTAGAAGCAGATATTTCCCTGTGCTTACTCCTGTTTCTTCCATATGCCGGTAATGGGCTGAAAACGCCTGTTTTGGGACTCTGCAGAGAAAGTGTTTCCAGACTGCTGAATCCACACACGGGTTTAACTCTGGAAGTTGAGTGCACACATTGACAACCGTTCTGTTAGATAGCTGCGTTTTGGATTTAGAAGCAGATATTTCCCTGTGCTTACTGCCGTTTCTTCCATATGCCGGTAATGGGCTGAAAACGCCTGTTTTGGGACTCTGCAGAGAAAGTGTTTGCAGACTGCTGAATCCACACACGGGATTAACTCTGGAAGTTGAGTGCACAGATTGACAACCGTTCTGTTAGATAGCTGCGTTTTGGATTTAGAAGCAGATATTTCCCTGTGCTTACTGCTGTTTCTTCCATATGCCGGTAAAGGGCTGAAAACGCCTGTTTTGGGACTATGCAGAGAAAGGGTTTGCAGACTGCTGAATCCACACACTGGTTTAACTCTGGAAGTTGAGTGCACACATTGACAACAGTTCTGTTAGATAGCTGCGTTTTGGATTTAGAAGCAGATATTTCCCTGTGCTTACTGCTGTTTCTTCCATATGCCGGTAATGGGCAGAAAACGCCTGTTTTGGGACTCTGCAGAGAAAGTGTTTGCAGACTGCTGAATCCACACACGGGTTTAACTCTGGAAGTTGAGTGCACACATTGACAACCGTTCTGTTAGATAGCTGCGTTTTGGATTTAGAAGCAGATATTTCCCTGTGCTTACTGCTGTTTCTTCCATATGCCGGTAATGGGCTGAAAACGCCTGTTTTGGGACTCTGCAGAGAAAGTGTTTCCAGACTGCTGAATCCACACACGGGTTTAACTCTGGAAGTTGAGTGCACACATTGACAACCGTTCTGTTAGATAGCTGCGTTTTGGATTTAGAAGCAGATATTTCCCTGGGGTTACTGCTGTTTCTTCCATATGACGGTATAGGGCTGAAAACGCCTGTTTTGGGACTCTGCAGAGAAAGTGTTTGCAGACTGCTGAATCCACACACGGGTTTAGCTCTGGAAGTTGAGTGCACACATTGACAACCGTTCTGTTAGATAGCTGCGTTTTGGATTTAGAAGCAGATATTTCCCTGTGCTTACTGCTGTTTCTTCCTTATGCCGGTAATGGGCTGAAAACGCCTGTTTTGGGACTCTGCAGAGAAAGTGTTTGCAGACTGCTGAATCCACACACGGGTTTAACTCTGGAAGTTGAGTGCACACATTGACAACCGTTCTGTTAGATAGCTGCGTTTTGGATTTAGAAGCAGATATTTCCCTGTGCTTACTGCCGTTTCTTCCATATGCCAGTAATGGGCTGAAAACGCCTGTTTTGGGACTCTGCAGAGAAAGTGTTTGCAGACTGCTGAATCCACACACGGGTTTAACTCTGGAAGTTGAGTGCACACATTGACAACCGTTCTGTTAGATAGCTGCGTTTTGGATTTAGAAGCAGATATTTCCCTGTGCTTACTGCTGTTTCTTCCATATGCCGGTAATGGGCTGAAAACGCCTGTTTTGGGACTCTGCAGAGAAAGTGTTTGCAGACTGCTGAATCCACACACGGGTTTAACTCTGGAAGTTGAGTGCACACATTGACAACCGTTCTGTTAGAGAGCTGCGTTTTGGATTTAGAAGCAGATATTTCCCTGTGCTTACTGCTGTTTCTTCCATATGCCGGTAATGGGCTGAAAACGCCTGTTTTGGGACTCTGCAGAGAAAGTGTTTGCAGACTGCTGAATCCACACACGGGTTTAACTCTGGAAGTTGAGTGCACACATTGACAACCGTTCTGTTAGATAGCTGCGTTTTGGATTTAGAAGCAGATATTTCCCTATGCTTACTGCTGTTTCTTCCATATGCCGGTAATGGGCTGAAAACGCCTGTTTTGGAACTCTGCAGAGAAAGTGTTTGCAGACTGCTGAATCCACACACGGGTTTAACTCTGGAAGTTGAGTGCACACATTGACAACCGTTCTGTTAGATAGCTGCGTTTTGGATTTAGAAGCAGATATTTCCCTGGGCTTACTGCTGTTTCTTCCATATGCCGGTAATGGGCTGAAAACGCCTATTTTGGGACTCTGCAGAGAAAGTGTTTGCAGACTGCTGAATCCACACGCTGGTTTAACTCTGGAAGTTGAGTGCACAGATTGACAACCGTTCTGTTAGATAGCTGCGTTTTGGATTTAGAAGCAGATATTTCCCTGTGCTTACTGCTGTTTCTTCCATATGCCGGTAATGGGCTGAAAACGCCTGTTTGGGGACTCTGCAGAGAAAGTGTTTGCAGACTGCTGAATCCACACACCGGTTTAACTCTGGAAGTTGAGTGCACACATTGACAACCGTTCTGTTAGATAGCTGCGTTTTGGATTTAGAAGCAGATATTTCCCTGGGCTTACTGCGGTTTCTTCCATATGCCGGTAATGGGCTGAAAACGCCTTTTTGGGGACTCTGCAGAGAAAGTGTTTGCAGACTGCTGAATCCACACACGGGTTTAACTCTGGAAGTTGAGTGCACACATTGACAACCGTTCTGTTAGATAGCTGCGTTTTGGATTTAGAAGCAGATATTTCCCTGTGCTTACTGCTGTTTCTTCCATATGCCGGTAATGGGCTGAAAACGCCTGTTTTGGTACTCTGCAGAGAAAGTGTTTGCAGACTGCTGAATCCACACACGGGTTTAACTCTGGAAGTTGAGTGGACACATTGACAACCGTTCTGTTAGATAGCTGCGTTTTGGATTTAGAAGCAGATATTTCCCTGTGCTTACTGCTGTTTCTTCCATATGCCGGTAATGGGCTGAAAACGCCTGTTTTGGGACTCTGCAGAGAAAGTGTTTCCAGACTGCTGAATCCACACACTGGTTTAACTCTGGAAGTTGAGTGCACACATTGACAACCGTTCTGTTAGATAGCTGCGTTTTGGATTTAGAAGCAGATATTTCCCTGTGCTTACTGCCGTTTCTTCCATATGCCGGTAATGGGCTGAAAACGCCTGTTTTGGGACTCTGCAGCGAAAGTGTTTGCAGACTGCTGAATCCACACACGGGCTTAACTCTGGAAGTTGAGTGCACACATTGACAACCGTTCTGTTAGATAGCTGCGTTTTGGATTTAGAAGCAGATATTTCCCTGTGCTTACTGCTGTTTCTTACATATGCCGGTAAAGGGCTGAAAACGCCTGTTTTGGGACTATGCAGAGAAAGGGTTTGCAGACTGCTGAATCCACACACTGGTTTAACTCTGGAAGTTGAGTGCACACATTGACAACAGTTCTGTTAGATAGCTGCGTTTTGGATTTAGAAGCAGATATTTCCCTGTGCTTACTGCTGTTTCTTCCATATGCCGGTAATGGGCAGAAAACGCCTGTTTTGGGACTCTGCAGAGAAAGTGTTTGCAGACTGCTGAATCCACACACGGGTTTATCTCTGGAAGTTGAGTGCACACATTGACAACCGTTCTGTTAGATAGCTGCATTTTGGATTTAGAAGCAGATATTTCCCTGTGCTTACTGCTGTTTCTTCCATATGCCGGTAATGGGCAGAAAACGCCTGTTTTGGGACTCTGCAGAGAAAGTGTTTGCAGACTGCTGAATCCACACACGGGTTTAACTCTGGAAGTTGAGTGCACACATTGACAACCGTTCTGTTAGATAACTGCGTTTTGCATTTAGAAGCAGATATTTCCCTGCGCTTACTGCTGTTTCTTCCGTATGCCGGTAATGGGCTGAAAACGCCTGTTTTGGGACTCTGCAGAGAAAGTGTTTCCAGACTGCTGAATCCACACACGGGTTTAACTCTGGAAGTTGAGTGCACACATTGACAACCGTTCTGTTAGATAGCTGCGTTTTGGATTTAGAAGCAGATATTTCCATGTGCTTACTGTAGTTTCTTTCATATGCCGGTAATGGGCTGAAAACGCCTGTTTTGGGACTCTGCAGAGAAAGTGTTTGCAGACTGCTGAATCCACAGACGGGTTTAACTCTGGAAGTTGAGTGCACACATTGACAACCATTCCATTAGATCATCCGTTTTTCTTTTGGAACGAGACATTTGTCTTTACATCTTATACTCCAGTATACTCTGGAATAGGCAAACACAGCTCCTGGAAGAAACGTGTTGCTAACTAGCTGAATCTGAACATATATTCAAGTCTCTTATATGAATGAACACACAGCAGAGCAGTTTGAAAACAGTTTCTTCCATGTTAAAGATGCAGTCTTACTGCTATTTCCTATAGGCTGGTGTTTTGCTGGAAAGGTCTGTATTTGCATATAAAGGGCTTCTAAAGTGCTGCATGAGAAGAGCAGTTTACCTCTTTAAGCCGAAGGCACACATTCACAACCACTCTGCTAGATAGATCCATTTTGGTTTTAGAAACAGATATTTCTCTTTACAGCATATACTCCCATTCAATCTGGAATATCCAAAGACAGCTCCTAGAATAAATGTGTTTCTATCTCGCTGAATCTAAACATAGATTCAACTCCCTTAGGCCAAAGAACACAAGGCCGAGTAGTTTGAAAGAAACGTTTCTTCTGAGTTTTAGACGCAGTCTTAATGCTCTTTCTTATATATGCCGGTACTGGGCCGGAAAGGCCTGTTTTGAGACTCTGCACAGAAAGTGTTTGCAGACTGCTGAATCCACACACGGGTTTAACTCTGGAAGTTGAGTGCACACATTGACAACCGTTCTGTTAGATAGCTGCGTTTTGGATTTAGAAGCAGATATTTCCCTGTGCTTACTGCTGTTTCTTCCATATGCCGGTAAAGGGCTGAAAACGCCTGTTTTGGGACTCTGCAGAGAAAGGGTTTGCAGACTCCTGAATCCACACACTGGTTTAACTCTGGAAGTTGAGTGCACACATTGACAACCGTTCTGTTAGATAGCTGCGTTTTGGATTTAGAAGCAGATATTTCCCTGTGCTTACTGCTGTTTCTTCCATATGCCGGTAATGGGCTGAAAACGCCTGTTTTGGGACTCTGCAGAGAAAGTGTTTGCAGACTGCTGAATCCACACACGGGTTTAACACGGGAAGTTGAGTGCACACATTGACAACCGTTCTGTTAGATAGCTGCGTTTTGGATTTAGAAGCAGATATTTCCCTGGGCTTACTGCCGTTTCTTCCGTATGCCGGTAATGGGCTGAAAACGCCTGTTTTGGGACTCTGCAGAGAAGATGTTTGCAGACTGCTGAATCCACACACGGGTTTAACTCTGGAAGTTGAGTGCACACATTGACAACCGTTCTGTTAGATAGCTGCGTTTTGGATTTAGAAGCAGATATTTCCCTGTGCTTACTGCTGTTTCTTCCATATGCCGGTAATGGGCTGAAAACGCCTGTTTTGGGACTCTGCAGAGAAAGTGTTTGCAGACTGCTGAATCCACACACGGGTTTAACTCTGGAAGTTGAGTGCACACATTGACAACCGTTCTGTTAGATAGCTGCGTTTTGGATTTAGAAGCAGATATTTCCCTGGGCTTACTGCTGTTTCTTCCATATGCCGGTAATGGGCTGAAAACGCCTGTTTTGGGACTCTGCAGAGAAAGTGTTTGCAGACTGCTGAATCCACACACGGGTTTAACTCTGGAAGTTGAGTGCAGAGATTGACAACCGTTCTGTTAGATAGCTGCGTTTTGGATTTAGAAGCAGATATTTCCCTGTGCTTACTGCTGTTTCTTCCATATGCCGGTAATGGGCTGAAAACGCCTGTTTTGGGACTCTGCAGAGAAAGTGTTTGCAGACTGCTGAATCCACACACGGGTTTAACTCTGGAAGTTGAGTGCACACATTGACAACCGTTCTGTTAGATAGCTGCGTTTTGGATTTAGAAGCAGATATTTCCCTGTGCTTACTGCTGTTTCTTCCATCTGCCGGTATTGGGCTGAAAACGCCTGTTTTGGGACTCTGCACAGAAAGTGTTTGCAGACTGCTGAATCCACACTCGGGTTTATCTCTGGAAGTTGAGTGCACGCATTGACAACCATTCAGTTAGATAGCTGCCTTTTGGTTTTAGAAGCAGTTATTTCTCTTTACAGCATATACTCTCATTCACTCTGGAATAGCCAAACGCAGCTCCTAAAAGAAACGGGTTTCTAAGTATAATCAGATATTTCTCTTTACATCTTGTACCCCAGTACACTCTGATATATGCATACGCAGCTCCTGGAAGAAACGTGTTTGTAACTCGCGGAATCTGTGCATATATTGAAGTCCCTTAGGTGAATGAACACTCAGCAGAGGAGTTTGAAAAAAACATTTCTTCCATGTTATAGATGCACTGTTAACTGCTATTGCTTTTAGGCTGGTGTTTTCCTGGAAATGTTGGTTTTAGAATTTCCATATAAATGGTTTGTAAACTGCTGCTTAAGTGGAGCAGTTTAATTCGTTAAGTTGAATGCCCTCATTCACAATCATTCTGTTAGCTAGCTCCGTTTTGGTTTTAGAAGCCTGTGTTTCTAGTTACAGCATATACTCCCATTCATTCTGGAATAGCCAAACGCAGCTCCCAGAATAGACGTGTTTCTAAGTCGCTGAATCTAAACATAGATTCAACTCCCTTAGGTGAACGAACACACAGCACAGCAGTTTGAAAGAAACGTTTTATTTGAGTTTTAGACGCAGTCTTATTGCTATTTCTTAGAGGCCGGTATTTTGCTGGGAATGTCTGTTTTAGAATCTGCACAAAAATCTTTTCTAAACTGCTGCATAGAAACAACAGTTTATCTCAATAAGCTGAATGCACACAGTGACAACCATTCTGTTAGATGGCTCCGTGTTTGTTTTAGAAACAGATATTTCACTTTAAACCTTATACTCCAGTACACTCTGGAATATGCAAATGCAGCTCCTGGAAGAAACGTGTTTCTTA
The DNA here is from genome assembly GCF_030222135.1 of Aotus nancymaae. Classification (NCBI taxonomy): domain Eukaryota; kingdom Metazoa; phylum Chordata; class Mammalia; order Primates; family Aotidae; genus Aotus; species Aotus nancymaae. The sequence continues at coordinate 118,730 of NW_026988578.1, read as the reverse complement.
CTCGCTGAATCTGAATATATACTCAAGACTCTTAGGTGAATGAACACAGAGCAGAGCATTTTGAAGAAAACGTTTCTTCTATGTTATAGATGCAGTCTTACTGCTACTTCTTTTAGGCTGGTGTTTTGCTGCAAATGTTGATTTTAGAATTTGCATATAAAGGGTTTCTAAACTGCTGCCTAAGAAGAGCAGATTAACCCTTTAAGTTGAATGCACACATTCACAACCATTCTGTTAGATAGCTCCATTTTGGTTTTAGAAACAGATATTTCTCTTTACAGCATTTACTCCCATACACTCTGGAATATCGAAATGCAGCTCCTAGAATAAACGTGTTTCAAACTCGCTGAATCCAAACATAGATTCAACGACCTTTGGTGAACGAACACACTGCAGAGCAGTTTGAAAGAAACGTTCCCTCTGAGTTTTAGACGCAGTCTTACTGCTATTTCTTATAGGCCGGTATTTTGCTGGAAATGTCTGTTTGAGAATCTACACAGAAATGTTTTCTAAACTGCTGCATACAAACAGCAGTTTAGCTCAGTAAGTTGAATGCACACATTGACAACCATTCCATTAGATCATCCGTTTTTCTTTTGGAACGAGACATTTGTCTTTACATCTTATACTCCAGTATACTCTGGAATAGGCAAACACAGCTCCTGGAAGAAACGTGTTGCTAACTAGCTGAATCTGAACATATATTCAAGTCTCTTATATGAATGAACACACAGCAGAGCAGTTTGAAAACAGTTTCTTCCATGTTAAAGATGCAGTCTTACTGCTATTTCCTATAGGCTGGTGTTTTGCTGGAAAGGTCTGTATTTGCATATAAAGGGCTTCTAAAGTGCTGCATGAGAAGAGCAGTTTACCTCTTTAAGCCGAAGGCACACATTCACAACCACTCTGCTAGATAGATCCATTTTGGTTTTAGAAACAGATATTTCTCTTTACAGCATATACTCCCATTCAATCTGGAATATCCAAAGACAGCTCCTAGAATAAACGTGTTTCTATCTCGCTGAATCTAAACATAGATTCAACTCCCTTAGGCCAAAGAACACAAGGCCGAGTAGTTTGAAAGAAACGTTTCTTCTGAGTTTTAGACGCAGTCTTAATGCTCTTTCTTATATATGCCGGTACTGGGCCGGAAAGGCCTGTTTTGAGACTCTGCACAGAAAGTGTTTGCAGACTGCTGAATCCACACACGGGTTTAACTCTGGAAGTTGAGTGCACACATTGACAACCGTTCTGTTAGATAGCTGCGTTTTGGATTTAGAAGCAGATATTTCCCTGTGCTTACTGCTGTTTCTTCCATATGCCGGTAATGGGCTGAAAACGCCTGTTTTGGGACTCTGCAGAGAAAGTGTTTGCAGACTGCTGAATCCACACACGGGTTTAACTCTGGAAGTTGAGTGCACACATTGACAACCGTTCTGTTAGATAGCTGCGTTTTGGATTTAGAAGCAGATATTTCCCTGTGCTTACTGCTGTTTCTTCCATATGCCGGTAATGGGCTGAAAACGCCTGTTTTGGGACTCTGCAGAGAAAGTGTTTGCAGACTGCTGAATCCACACACGGGTTTAACTCTGGAAGTTGAGTGCACACATTGACAACCGTTCTGTTAGATAGCTGCGTTTTGGATTTAGAAGCAGATATTTCCCTATGCTTACTGCTGTTTCTTCCATATGCCGGTAATGGGCTGAAAACGCCTGTTTTGGAACTCTGCAGAGAAAGTGTTTGCAGACTGCTGAATCCACACACGGGTTTAACTCTGGAAGTTGAGTGCACACATTGACAACCGTTCTGTTAGATAGCTGCGTTTTGGATTTAGAAGCAGATATTTCCCTGGGCTTACTGCTGTTTCTTCCATATGCCGGTAATGGGCTGAAAACGCCTATTTTGGGACTCTGCAGAGAAAGTGTTTGCAGACTGCTGAATCCACACGCTGGTTTAACTCTGGAAGTTGAGTGCACAGATTGACAACCGTTCTGTTAGATAGCTGCGTTTTGGATTTAGAAGCAGATATTTCCCTGTGCTTACTGCTGTTTCTTCCATATGCCGGTAATGGGCTGAAAACGCCTGTTTGGGGACTCTGCAGAGAAAGTGTTTGCAGACTGCTGAATCCACACACCGGTTTAACTCTGGAAGTTGAGTGCACACATTGACAACCGTTCTGTTAGATAGCTGCGTTTTGGATTTAGAAGCAGATATTTCCCTGGGCTTACTGCGGTTTCTTCCATATGCCGGTAATGGGCTGAAAACGCCTTTTTGGGGACTCTGCAGAGAAAGTGTTTGCAGACTGCTGAATCCACACACGGGTTTAACTCTGGAAGTTGAGTGCACACATTGACAACCGTTCTGTTAGATAGCTGCGTTTTGGATTTAGAAGCAGATATTTCCCTGTGCTTACTGCTGTTTCTTCCATATGCCGGTAATGGGCTGAAAACGCCTGTTTTGGTACTCTGCAGAGAAAGTGTTTGCAGACTGCTGAATCCACACACGGGTTTAACTCTGGAAGTTGAGTGCACACATTGACAACCGTTCTGTTAGATAGCTGCGTTTTGGATTTAGAAGCAGATATTTCCCTGTGCTTACTGCTGTTTCTTCCATATGCCGGTAAAGGGCTGAAAACGCCTGTTTTGGGACTCTGCAGAGAAAGGGTTTGCAGACTGCTGAATCCACACACTGGTTTAACTCTGGAAGTTGAGTGCACACATTGACAACCGTTCTGTTAGATAGCTGCGTTTTGGATTTAGAAGCAGATATTTCCCTGTGCTTACTGCTGTTTCTTCCATATGCCGGTAATGGGCTGAAAACGCCTGTTTTGGGACTCTGCAGAGAAAGTGTTTGCAGACTGCTGAATCCACACACGGGTTTAACACGGGAAGTTGAGTGCACACATTGACAACCGTTCTGTTAGATAGCTGCGTTTTGGATTTAGAAGCAGATATTTCCCTGGGCTTACTGCCGTTTCTTCCGTATGCCGGTAATGGGCTGAAAACGCCTGTTTTGGGACTCTGCAGAGAAGATGTTTGCAGACTGCTGAATCCACACACGGGTTTAACTCTGGAAGTTGAGTGCACACATTGACAACCGTTCTGTTAGATAGCTGCGTTTTGGATTTAGAAGCAGATATTTCCCTGCGCTTACTGCTGTTTCTTCCATATGCCGGTAATGGGCTGAAAACGCCTGTTTTGGGACTCTGCAGAGAAAGTGTTTGCAGACTGCTGAATCCACACACGGGTTTAACTCTGGAAGTTGAGTGCACACATTGACAACCGTTCTGTTAGATAGCTGCGTTTTGGATTTAGAAGCAGATATTTCCCTGGGCTTACTGCTGTTTCTTCCATATGCCGGTAATGGGCTGAAAACGCCTGTTTTGGGACTCTGCAGAGAAAGTGTTTGCAGACTGCTGAATCCACACACGGGTTTAACTCTGGAAGTTGAGTGCAGAGATTGACAACCGTTCTGTTAGATAGCTGCGTTTTGGATTTAGAAGCAGATATTTCCCTGTGCTTACTGCTGTTTCTTCCATATGCCGGTAATGGGCTGAAAACGCCTGTTTGGGGACTCTGCAGAGAAAGTGTTTGCAGGCTGCTGAATCCACACACCGGTTTAACTCTGGAAGTTGAGTGCACACATTGACAACCGTTCTGTTAGATAGCTGCGTTTTGGATTTAGAAGCAGATATTTCCCTGTGCTTACTGCTGTTTCTTCCATCTGCCGGTATTGGGCTGAAAACGCCTGTTTTGGGACTCTGCACAGAAAGTGTTTGCAGACTGCTGAATCCACACTCGGGTTTATCTCTGGAAGTTGAGTGCACGCATTGACAACCATTCAGTTAGATAGCTGCCTTTTGGTTTTAGAAGCAGTTATTTCTCTTTACAGCATATACTCTCATTCACTCTGGAATAGCCAAACGCAGCTCCTAAAAGAAACGGGTTTCTAAGTATAATCAGATATTTCTCTTTACATCTTGTACCCCAGTACACTCTGATATATGCATACGCAGCTCCTGGAAGAAACGTGTTTGTAACTCGCGGAATCTGTGCATATATTGAAGTCCCTTAGGTGAATGAACACTCAGCAGAGGAGTTTGAAAAAAACATTTCTTCCATGTTATAGATGCACTGTTAACTGCTATTGCTTTTAGGCTGGTGTTTTCCTGGAAATGTTGGTTTTAGAATTTCCATATAAATGGTTTGTAAACTGCTGCTTAAGTGGAGCAGTTTAATTCGTTAAGTTGAATGCCCTCATTCACAATCATTCTGTTAGCTAGCTCCGTTTTGGTTTTAGAAGCCTGTGTTTCTAGTTACAGCATATACTCCCATTCATTCTGGAATAGCCAAACGCAGCTCCCAGAATAGACGTGTTTCTAAGTCGCTGAATCTAAACATAGATTCAACTCCCTTAGGTGAACGAACACACAGCACAGCAGTTTGAAAGAAACGTTTTATTTGAGTTTTAGACGCAGTCTTATTGCTATTTCTTAGAGGCCGGTATTTTGCTGGGAATGTCTGTTTTAGAATCTGCACAAAAATCTTTTCTAAACTGCTGCATAGAAACAACAGTTTATCTCAATAAGCTGAATGCACACAGTGACAACCATTCTGTTAGATGGCTCCGTGTTTGTTTTAGAAACAGATATTTCACTTTAAACCTTATACTCCAGTACACTCTGGAATATGCAAATGCAGCTCCTGGAAGAAACGTGTTTCTTACTCGCTGAATCTGAATATATACTCAAGACTCTTAGGTGAATGAACACAGAGCAGAGCATTTTGAAGAAAACGTTTCTTCTATGTTATAGATGCAGTCTTACTGCTACTTCTTTTAGGCTGGTGTTTTGCTGCAAATGTTGATTTTAGAATTTGCATATAAAGGGTTTCTAAACTGCTGCCTAAGAAGAGCAGATTAACCCTTTAAGTTGAATGCACACATTCACAACCATTCTGTTAGATAGCTCCATTTTGGTTTTAGAAACAGATATTTCTCTTTACAGCATTTACTCCCATACACTCTGGAATATCGAAATGCAGCTCCTAGAATAAACGTGTTTCAAACTCGCTGAATCCAAACATAGATTCAACGACCTTTGGTGAACGAACACACTGCAGAGCAGTTTGAAAGAAACGTTCCCTCTGAGTTTTAGACGCAGTCTTACTGCTATTTCTTATAGGCCGGTATTTTGCTGGAAATGTCTGTTTGAGAATCTACACAGAAATGTTTTCTAAACTGCTGCATACAAACAGCAGTTTAGCTCAGTAAGTTGAATGCACACATTGACAACCATTCCATTAGATCATCCGTTTTTCTTTTGGAACGAGACATTTGTCTTTACATCTTATACTCCAGTATACTCTGGAATAGGCAAACACAGCTCCTGGAAGAAACGTGTTGCTAACTAGCTGAATCTGAACATATATTCAAGTCTCTTATATGAATGAACACACAGCAGAGCAGTTTGAAAACAGTTTCTTCCATGTTAAAGATGCAGTCTTACTGCTATTTCCTATAGGCTGGTGTTTTGCTGGAAAGGTCTGTATTTGCATATAAAGGGCTTCTAAAGTGCTGCATGAGAAGAGCAGTTTACCTCTTTAAGCCGAAGGCACACATTCACAACCACTCTGCTAGATAGATCCATTTTGGTTTTAGAAACAGATATTTCTCTTTACAGCATATACTCCCATTCAATCTGGAATATCCAAAGACAGCTCCTAGAATAAACGTGTTTCTATCTCGCTGAATCTAAACATAGATTCAACTCCCTTAGGCCAAAGAACACAAGGCCGAGTAGTTTGAAAGAAACGTTTCTTCTGAGTTTTAGACGCAGTCTTAATGCTCTTTCTTATATATGCCGGTACTGGGCCGGAAAGGCCTGTTTTGAGACTCTGCACAGAAAGTGTTTGCAGACTGCTGAATCCACACACGGGTTTAACTCTGGAAGTTGAGTGCACACATTGACAACCGTTCTGTTAGATAGCTGCGTTTTGGATTTAGAAGCAGATATTTCCCTGTGCTTACTGCTGTTTCTTCCATATGCCGGTAATGGGCTGAAAACGCCTGTTTTGGGACTCTGCAGAGAAAGTGTTTGCAGACTGCTGAATCCACACACGGGTTTAACTCTGGAAGTTGAGTGCACACATTGACAACCGTTCTGTTAGATAGCTGCGTTTTGGATTTAGAAGCAGATATTTCCCTGTGCTTACTGCTGTTTCTTCCATATGCCGGTAATGGGCTGAAAACGCCTGTTTTGGGACTCTGCAGAGAAAGTGTTTGCAGACTGCTGAATCCACACACGGGTTTAACTCTGGAAGTTGAGTGCACACATTGACAACCGTTCTGTTAGATAGCTGCGTTTTGGATTTAGAAGCAGATATTTCCCTATGCTTACTGCTGTTTCTTCCATATGCCGGTAATGGGCTGAAAACGCCTGTTTTGGAACTCTGCAGAGAAAGTGTTTGCAGACTGCTGAATCCACACACGGGTTTAACTCTGGAAGTTGAGTGCACACATTGACAACCGTTCTGTTAGATAGCTGCGTTTTGGATTTAGAAGCAGATATTTCCCTGGGCTTACTGCTGTTTCTTCCATATGCCGGTAATGGGCTGAAAACGCCTATTTTGGGACTCTGCAGAGAAAGTGTTTGCAGACTGCTGAATCCACACGCTGGTTTAACTCTGGAAGTTGAGTGCACAGATTGACAACCGTTCTGTTAGATAGCTGCGTTTTGGATTTAGAAGCAGATATTTCCCTGTGCTTAGTGCTGTTTCTTCCATATGCCGGTAATGGGCTGAAAACGCCTGTTTGGGGACTCTGCAGAGAAAGTGTTTGCAGACTGCTGAATCCACACACCGGTTTAACTCTGGAAGTTGAGTGCACACATTGACAACCGTTCTGTTAGATAGCTGCGTTTTGGATTTAGAAGCAGATATTTCCCTGGGCTTACTGCTGTTTCTTCCATATGCCGGTAATGGGCTGAAAACGCCTTTTTGGGGACTCTGCAGAGAAAGTGTTTGCAGACTGCTGAATCCACACACGGGTTTAACTCTGGAAGTTGAGTGCACACATTGACAACCGTTCTGTTAGATAGCTGCGTTTTGGATTTAGAAGCAGATATTTCCCTGTGCTTACTGCTGTTTCTTCCATATGCCGGTAATGGGCTGAAAACGCCTGTTTTGGTACTCTGCAGAGAAAGTGTTTGCAGACTGCTGAATCCACACACGGGTTTAACTCTGGAAGTTGAGTGCACACATTGACAACCGTTCTGTTAGATAGCTGCGTTTTGGATTTAGAAGCAGATATTTCCCTGTGCTTACTGCTGTTTCTTCCATATGCCGGTAAAGGGCTGAAAACGCCTGTTTTGGGACTCTGCAGAGAAAGGGTTTGCAGACTGCTGAATCCACACACTGGTTTAACTCTGGAAGTTGAGTGCACACATTGACAACCGTTCTGTTAGATAGCTGCGTTTTGGATTTAGAAGCAGATATTTCCCTGTGCTTACTGCTGTTTCTTCCATATGCCGGTAATGGGCTGAAAACGCCTGTTTTGGGACTCTGCAGAGAAAGTGTTTGCAGACTGCTGAATCCACACACGGGTTTAACACGGGAAGTTGAGTGCACACATTGACAACCGTTCTGTTAGATAGCTGCGTTTTGGATTTAGAAGCAGATATTTCCCTGGGCTTACTGCCGTTTCTTCCGTATGCCGGTAATGGGCTGAAAACGCCTGTTTTGGGACTCTGCAGAGAAGATGTTTGCAGACTGCTGAATCCACACACGGGTTTAACTCTGGAAGTTGAGTGCACACATTGACAACCGTTCTGTTAGATAGCTGCGTTTTGGATTTAGAAGCAGATATTTCCCTGTGCTTACTGCTGTTTCTTCCATATGCCGGTAATGGGCTGAAAACGCCTGTTTTGGGACTCTGCAGAGAAAGTGTTTGCAGACTGCTGAATCCACACACGGGTTTAACTCTGGAAGTTGAGTGCACACATTGACAACCGTTCTGTTAGATAGCTGCGTTTTGGATTTAGAAGCAGATATTTCCCTGGGCTTACTGCTGTTTCTTCCATATGCCGGTAATGGGCTGAAAACGCCTGTTTTGGGACTCTGCAGAGAAAGTGTTTGCAGACTGCTGAATCCACACACGGGTTTAACTCTGTAAGTTGAGTGCACACATTGACAACCGTTCTGTTTGATAGCTGCGTTTTGGATTTCGAAGCAGATATTTCCCTGTGCTTACTGCTGTTTCTTCCATATGCCGGTAATGGGCTGAAAACGCCTGTTTTGGGACTCTGCAGAGAAAGTGTTGGCAGACTGCTGAATCCACACACGGGTTTAACTCTGGAAGTTTAGTGCACACATTGACAACCGTTCTGTTAGATAGCTGCCTTTTGGTTTTAGAAGCAGTTATTTCTCTTTACAGCATATACTCTCATTCACTCTGGAATAGCCAAACGCAGCTCCTAAAAGAAACGGGTTTCTAAGTATAATCAGATATTTCTCTTTACATCTTGTACCCCAGTACACTCTGATATATGCATACGCAGCTCCTGGAAGAAACGTGTTTGTAACTCGCGGAATCTGTGCATATATTGAAGTCCCTTAGGTGAATGAACACTCAGCAGAGGAGTTTGAAAAAAACATTTCTTCCATGTTATAGATGCACTGTTAACTGCTATTGCTTTTAGGCTGGTGTTTTCCTGGAAATGTTGGTTTTAGAATTTCCATATAAATGGTTTGTAAACTGCTGCTTAAGTGGAGCAGTTTAATTCGTTAAGTTGAATGCCCTCATTCACAATCATTCTGTTAGCTAGCTCCGTTTTGGTTTTAGAAGCCTGTGTTTCTAGTTACAGCATATACTCCCATTCATTCTGGAATAGCCAAACGCAGCTCCCAGAATAGACGTGTTTCTAAGTCGCTGAATCTAAACATAGATTCAACTCCCTTAGGTGAACGAACACACAGCACAGCAGTTTGAAAGAAACGTTTTATTTGAGTTTTAGACGCAGTCTTATTGCTATTTCTTAGAGGCCGGTATTTTGCTGGGAATGTCTGTTTTAGAATCTGCACAAAAATCTTTTCTAAACTGCTGCATAGAAACAACAGTTTATCTCAATAAGCTGAATGCACACAGTGACAACCATTCTGTTAGATGGCTCCGTGTTTGTTTTAGAAACAGATATTTCACTTTAAACCTTATACTCCAGTACACTCTGGAATATGCAAATGCAGCTCCTGGAAGAAACGTGTTTCTTACTCGCTGAATCTGAATATACTCAAGACTCTTAGGTGAATGAACACAGAGCAGAGCATTTTGAAGAAAACGTTTCTTCTATGTTATAGATGCAGTCTTACTGCTACTTCTTTTAGGCTGGTGTTTTGCTGCAAATGTTGATTTTAGAATTTGCATATAAAGGGTTTCTAAACTGCTGCCTAAGAAGAGCAGATTAACCCTTTAAGTTGAATGCACACATTCACAACCATTCTGTTAGATAGCTCCGTTTTGGTTTTGGAAACAGATATTTCTCTTTACAGCATTTACTCCCATACACTCTGGAATATCGAAATGCAGCTCCTAGAATAAACGTGTTTCAAACTCGCTGAATCCAAACATAGATTCAACGACCTTTGGTGAACGAACACACTGCAGAGCAGTTTGAAAGAAACGTTCCCTCTGAGTTTTAGACACAGTCTTACTGCTATTTCTTATAGGCCGGTATTTTGCTGGAAATGTCTGTTTGAGAATCTACACAGAAATGTTTTCTAAACTGCTGCATACAAACAGCAGTTTAGCTCAGTAAGTTGAATGCACACATTGACAACCATTCCATTAGATCATCCGTTTTTCTTTTGGAACGAGACATTTGTCTTTACATCTTATACTCCAGTATACTCTGGAATAGGCAAACACAGCTCCTGGAAGAAACGTGTTGCTAACTAGCTGAATCTGAACATATATTCAAGTCTCTTATATGAATGAACACACAGCAGAGCAGTTTGAAAACAGTTTCTTCCATGTTAAAGATGCAGTCTTACTGCTATTTCCTATAGGCTGGTGTTTTGCTGGAAAGGTCTGTATTTGCATATAAAGGGCTTCTAAAGTGCTGCATGAGAAGAGCAGTTTACCTCTTTAAGCCGAAGGCACACATTCACAACCACTCTGCTAGATAGATCCATTTTGGTTTTAGAAACAGATATTTCTCTTTACAGCATATACTCCCATTCAATCTGGAATATCCAAAGACAGCTCCTAGAATAAACGTGTTTCTATCTCGCTGAATCTAAACATAGATTCAACTCCCTTAGGCCAAAGAACACAAGGCCGAGCAGTTTGAAAGAAACGTTTCTTCTGAGTTTTAGACGCAGTCTTAATGCTCTTTCTTATATATGCCGGTACTGGGCCGGAAAGGCCTGTTTTGAGACTCTGCAGAGAAAGTGTTTGCAGACTGCTGAATCCACACACGGGTTTAACTCTGGAAGTTGAGTGCACACATTGACAACCGTTCTGTTAGATAGCTGCGTTTTGGATTTAGAAGCAGATATTTCCCTGTGCTTACTGCTGTTTCTTCCATATGCCGGTAATGGGCTGAAAACGCCTGTTTGGGGACTCTGCAGAGAAAGTGTTTGCAGACTGCTGAATCCACACACGGGTTTAACTCTGGAAGTTGAGTGCACACATTGACAACCGTTCTGTTAGATAGCTGCGTTTTGGATTTAGAAGCAGATATTTCCCTGTGCTTACTGCTGTTTCTTCCATATGTCGGTAATGGGCTGAAAACGCCTGTTTTGGGACTCTGCAGAGAAAGTGTTTGCAGACTGCTGAATCCACACACGGGTTTAACTCTGGAAGTTGAGTGCACACATTGACAACCGTTCTGTTAGATAGCTGCGTTTTGGATTTAGAAGCAGATATTTCCCTGTGCTTACTGCTGTTTCTTCCATATGCCGGTAATGGGCTGAAAACGCCTGTTTTGGGACTCTGCAGAGAAAGTGTTTGCAGACTGCTGAATCCACACACGGGTTTAACTCTGGAAGTTGAGTGCACACATTGACAACCGTTCTGTTAGATAGCTGCATTTTGGATTTAGAAGCAGATATTTCCCTATGCTTACTGCTGTTTCTTCCATATGCCGGTAATGGGCTGAAAACGCCTGTTTTGGAACTCTGCAGAGAAAGTGTTGGCAGACTGCTGAATCCACACACGGGTTTAACTCTGGAGGTTGAGTGCACACATTGACAACCGTTCTGTTAGATAGCTGCGTTTTGGATTTAGAAGCAGATATTTCCCTGTGCTTACTGCTGTTTCTTCCATATGCCGGTAATGGGCTGAAAACGCCTGTTTTGGGACTTTGCAGAGAAAGTGTTTGCAGACTGCTGAATACACACGCTGGTTTAACTCTGGAAGTTGAGTGCACAGATTGACAACCGTTCTGTTAGATAGCTGCGTTTTGGATTTAGAAGCAGATATTTCCCTGTGCTTACTGCTGTTTCTTCCATATGCCGATAATGGGCTGAAAACGCCTGTTTTGGGACTCTGTAGAGAAAGTGTTTCCAGACTGCTGAATCCACACACGGGTTTAACTCTGGAAGTTGAGTGCACACATTGACAACCGTTCTGTTAGATAGCTGCGTTTTGGATTTAGAAGCAGATATTTCCCTGTGCTTACTGCCGTTTCTTCCATATGCCGGTAATGGGCTGAAAACGCCTGTTTTGGGACTCTGCAGAGAAAGTGTTTGCAGACTGCTGAATCCACACACGGGTTTATCTCTGGAAGTTGAGTACAAACATTGACAACCGTTCTGTTAGATAGCTGCATTTTGGATTTAGAAGCAGATATTTCCCTGTGCTTACTGCTGATTCTTCCTTATGCCGGTAATGGGCAGAAAACGCCTGTTTTGGGACTCTGCAGAGAAAGTGTTTGCAGACTGCTGAATCCACACACGGGTTTATCTCTGGAAGCTGAGTACACACATTGACAACCGTTCTGTTAGATAGCTGCATTTTGGATTTAGAAGCAGATATTTCCCTGTGCTTACTGCTGATTCCTCCATACGCCGGTAATGGGCTGAAAACGCCTGTTTTGGGACTCTGCAGAGAAAGTGTTTGCAGACTGCTGAATCCACACACGGGTTTAACTCTGGAAGTTGAGTGCACACATTGACAACCGTTCTGTTAGATAGCTGCGTTTTGGATTTAGAAGCAGATATTTCCCTGTGCTTACTGCCGTTTCTTCCATATGCCGGTAATGGGCTGAAAACGCCTGTTTTGGGACTCTGCAGAGAAAGTGTTTCCAGACTGCTGAATCCACACACGGGTTTAACTCTGGAAGTTGAGTGCACACATTGACAACCGTTCTGTTAGATAGCTGCGTTTTGGATTTAGAAGCAGATATTTCCCTGTGCTTACTGCCGTTTCTTCCATATGCCGGTAATGGGCTGAAAACGCCTGTTTTGGGACTCTGCAGAGAAAGTGTTTGCAGACTGCTGAATCCACACACGGGTTTAACTCTGGAAGTTGAGTGCACACATTGACAACCGTTCTGTTAGATAGCTGAGTTATGGATTTAGAAGCAGATATTTCCCTGTGCTTACTGCTGTTTCTTCCATATGCCGGTAAAGGGCTGAAAACGCCTGTTTTGGGACTATGCAGAGAAAGGGTTTGCAGACTGCTGAATCCACACACGGGTTTATCTCTGGAAGTTGAGTACAAACATTGACAACCGTTCTGTTAGATAGCTGCATTTTGGATTTAGAAGCAGATATTTCCCTGTGCTTACTGCTGATTCTTCCATATGCCGGTAATGGGCAGAAAACGCCTGTTTTGGGACTCTGCAGAGAAAGTGTTTGCAGACTGCTGAATCCACACACGGGTTTAACTCTGGATGTTGAGTGCACACATTGACAACCGTTCTGTTAGATAGCTGCATTTTGGATTTAAAAGCAGATATTTCCCTGTGCTTACTGCTGATTCTTCCATATGCCGGTAATGGGCAGAAAACGCCTGTTTTGGGACTCTGCAGAGAAAGTGTTTGCAGACTGCTGAATCCACACACGGGTTTATCTCTGGAAGTTGAGTGCACACATTGACAACCGTTCTGTTAGATAGCTGCGTTTTGGATTTAGAAGCAGATATTTCCCTGTGCTTACTGCTGTTTCTTCCATATGCCGGTAAAGGGCTGAAAACGCCTGTTTTGGGACTATGCAGAGAAAGGGTTTGCAGTCTGCTGAATCCACACACGGGTTTATCTCTGGAAGCTGAGTGCACACATTGACAACCGTTCTGTTAGATAGCTGCATTTTGGATTTAGAAGCAGATATTTCCCTGTGCTTACTGCTGTTTCTTCCATATGCCGGTAATGGGCAGAAAACGGCTGTTTTGGGACTCTGCAGAGAAAGTGTTTGCAGACTGCTGAATCCACACACGGGTTTAACTCTGGAAGTTGAGTGCACACATTGACAACCGTTCTGTTAGATAACTTCGTTTTGGATTTAGAAGCAGATATTTCCCTGTGCTTACTGCTGTTTCTTCCATATGCCGGTAATGGGCTGAAAACGCCTGTTTTGGGACTCTGCAGAGAAAGTGTTTGCAGACTGCTGAATCCACACACGGGTTTAACTCTGGAAGTTGAGTGCACACATTGACAACCGTTCTGTTAGATAGCTGCGTTTTGGATTCAGAAGCAGATATTTCCCTGGGCTTACTGCTGTTTCTTCCATATGCCAGTAATGGTCTGAAAACGCCTGTTTTGGGACTCTGCAGAGAAAGTGTTTGCAGACTCCTGAATCCACACAAGGGTTTAACTCTGGAAGTTGAGTGCACACATTGACAACCGTTCTGTTAGATAGCTGCGTTTTGGATTTAGAAGCAGATATTTCCCTGTGCTTACTGCCGTTTCTTCCATATGCCGGTAATGGGCTGAAAACGCCTGTTTTGGGACTCTGCAGAGAAAGGGTTTGCAGACTGCTGAATCCACACACTGGTTTAACTCTGGAAGTTGAGTGCACACATTGACAACCGTTCTGTTAGATAGCTGCGTTTTGGATTTAGAAGCAGATATTTCCCTGTGCTTACTGCCGTTTCTTCCATATGCCGGTAATGGGCTGAAAACGCCTGTTTTGGGACTCTGCAGAGAAAGTGTTTGCAGACTCCTGAATCCACACAAGGGTTTAACTCTGGAAGTTGAGTGCACACATTGACAACCGTTCTGTTAGATAGCTGCGTTTTGGATTTAGAAGCAGATATTTCCCTGGGCTTACTGCTGTTTCTTCCATATGCCAGTAATGGTCTGAAAACGCCTGTTTTGGGACTCTGCAGAGAAAGTGTTTGCAGACTCCTGAATCCACACAAGGGTTTAACTCTGGAAGTTGAGTGCACACATTGACAACCGTTCTGTTAGATAGCTGCGTTTTGGATTTAGAAGCAGATATTTCCCTGTGCTTACTGCCGTTTCTTCCATATGCCGGTAATGGGCTGAAAACGCCTGTTTTGGGACTCTGCAGAGAAAGGGTTTGCAGACTGCTGAATCCACACACTGGTTTAACTCTGGAAGTTGAGTGCACACATTGACAACCGTTCTGTTAGATAGCTGCGTTTTGGATTTAGAAGCAGATATTTCCCTGTGCTTACTGCCGTTTCTTCCATATGCCGGTAATGGGCTGAAAACGCCTGTTTTGGGACTCTGCAGAGAAAGTGTTTGCAGACTGCTGAATCCACACACGGGTTTAACTCTGGAAGTTGAGTGCACACATTGACAACCGTTCTGTTAGATAGCTGCGTTTTGGATTTAGAAGCAGATATTTCCCTGTGCTTACTGCTGTTTCTTCCATATGCCGGTAATGGGCTGAAAACGCCTGTTTTGGGACTCTGCAGAGAAAGTGTTTGCAGACTGCTGAATCCACACACGGGTTTAACTCTGGAAGTTGAGTGCACACATTGACAACCGTTCTGTTAGATAGCTGCGTTTTGGATTTAGAAGCAGATATTTCCCTGTGCTTACTGCTGTTTCTTCCATATGCCGGTAAAGGGCTGAAAACGCCTGTTTTGGGACTCTGCAGAGAAAGTGTTTGCAGACTGCTGAATCCACACACGGGTTTAACTCTGGAAGTTGAGTGCACACATTGACAACCGTTCTGTTAGATAGCTGCGTTTTCGATTTAGAAGCAGATATTTCCCTGTGCTTACTGCTGTTTCTTCCATATGCCGGTAATGGGCTGAAAACGCCTGTTTTGGGACTCTGCAGAGAAAGTGTTTGCAGACTGCTGAATCCACACACGGGTTTAACTCTGGAAGTTGAGTGCACACATTGACAACCGTTCTGTTAGATAGCTGCGTTTTGGATTTAGAAGCAGATATTTCCCTGTGCTTACTGCCGTTTCTTCCATATGCCGGTAATGGGCTGAAAACGCCTGTTTTGGGACTCTGCAGAGAAGATGTTTGCAGACTGCTGAATCCACACACGGGTTTAACTCTGGAAGTTGAGTGCACACATTGACAACCGTTCTGTTAGATAGCTGTGTTTTGGATTTAGAAGCAGATATTTCCCTGTGCTTACTGCCCTTTCTTCCATATGCCGGTAATGGGCTGAAAACGCCTGTTTTGGGACTCTGCAGAGAAAGTGTTTGCAGACTGCTGAATCCATACACGGGTTTAACTCTGGAAGTTGAGTGCACACATTGACAACCGTTCTGTTAGATAGCTGCGTTTTGGATTTAGAAGCAGATATTTCCCTGGGGTTACTGCTGTTTCTTCCACATGCCGGTAAAGGGCTGAAAACGCCTGTTTTGGGACTCTGCAGAGAAAGTGTTGCAGACTGCTGAATCCACACACGGGTTTAACTCTGGAAGTTGAGTGCACACATTGACAACCGTTCTGTTAGATAGCTGCTTTTTGGATTTAGAAGCAGATATTTCCCTGTGCTTACTGCTGTTTCTTCCATATGCCGGTAATGGGCTGAAAACGCCTGTTTTGGGACTCTGCAGGGAAATTGTTTGCAGACTGCTGAATCCACACACGGGTTTAATTCTGGAAGTTGAGTGCACACATTGACAACCGTTCTGTTAGATAGCTGCGTTTTGGATTTAGAAGCAGATATTTCCCTGTGCTTACTGCCGTTTCTTCCATATGCCGGTAATGGGCTGAAAATGCCTGTTTTGGGACTCTGCAGAGAAAGTGTTTGCAGACTGCTGAATCCACACACGGGTTTAACTCTGGAAGTTGAGTGCACACATTGACAACCGTTCTGTTAGATAGCTGCGTTTTGGATTTAGAAGCAGATATTTCCCTGTGCTTACTGCTGTTTCTTCCATATGCCGGTAATGGGCTGAAAACGCCTGTTTTGGGACTCTGCAGAGAAAGTGTTTGCAGACTGCTGAATCCACACGCTGGTTTAACTCTGGAAGTTGAGTGCACAGATTGACAACCGTTCTGTTAGATAGCTGCGTTTTGGATTTAGAAGCAGATATTTCCCTGTGCTTACTGCTGTTTCTTCCATATGCCGGTAATGGGCTGAAAACGCCTGTTTGGGGACTCTGCAGAGAAAGTGTTTGCAGACTGCTGAATCCACACACCGGTTTAACTCTGGAAGTTGAGTGCACACATTGACAACCGTTCTGTTAGATAGCTGCGTTTTGGATTTAGAAGCAGATATTTCCCTGGGCTTACTGCGGTTTCTTCCATATGCCGGTAATGGGCTGAAAACGCCTTTTTGGGGACTCTGCAGAGAAAGTGTTTGCAGACTGCTGAATCCACACACGGGTTTAACTCTGGAAGTTGAGTGCACACATTGACAACCGTTCTGTTAGATAGCTGCGTTTTGGATTTAGAAGCAGATATTTCCCTGTGCTTACTGCTGTTTCTTCTATATGCCGGTTATGGCCTGAAAACGCCTGTTTTGGGACTCTGCAGAGAAAGTGTTTGCAGACTGCTGAATCCACACACGGGTTTAACTCTGGAAGTTGAGTGCACACATTGACAACCGTTCTGTTAGATAGCTGCGTTTTGGATTTAGAAGCAGATATTTCCCTGTGCTTACTGCTGTTTCTTCCATATGCCGATAATGGGCTGAAAACGCCTGTTTTGGGACTCTGTAGAGAAAGTGTTTCCAGACTGCTGAATCCACACACGGGTTTAACTCTGGAAGTTGAGTGCACACATTGACAACCGTTCTGTTAGATAGCTGCGTTTTGGATTTAGAAGCAGATATTTCCCTGTGCTTACTGCCGTTTCTTCCATATGCCGGTAATGGGCTGAAAACGCCTGTTTTGGGACTCTGCAGAGAAAGTGTTTGCAGACTGCTGAATCCACACACGGGTTTATCTCTGGAAGTTGAGTACAAACATTGACAACCGTTCTGTTAGATAGCTGCATTTTGGATTTAGAAGCAGATATTTCCCTGTGCTTACTGCTGATTCTTCCTTATGCCGGTAATGGGCTGAAAACGCCTGTTTTGGGACTCTGCAGAGAAAGTGTTTGCAGACTGCTGAATCCACACACGGGTTTATCTCTGGAAGCTGAGTACACACATTGACAACCGTTCTGTTAGATAGCTGCATTTTGGATTTAGAAGCAGATATTTCCCTGTGCTTACTGCTGATTCCTCCATTCGCCGGTAATGGGCTGAAAACGCCTGTTTTGGGACTCTGCAGAGAAAGTGTTTGCAGACTGCTGAATCCACACACGGGTTTAACTCTGGAAGTTGAGTGCACAGATTGACAACCGTTCTGTTAGATAGCTGCGTTTTGGATTTAGAAGCAGATATTTCCCTGTGCTTACTGCTGTTTCTTCCATATGCCGGTAATGGGCTGAAAACGCCTGTTTGGGGACTCTGCAGAGAAAGTGTTTGCAGACTGCTGAATCCACACACCGGTTTAACTCTGGAAGTTGAGTGCACACATTGACAACCGTTCTGTTAGATAGCTGCGTTTTGGATTTAGAAGCAGATATTTCCCTGTGCTTACTGCTGTTTCTTCCATCTGCCGGTATTGGGCTGAAAACGCCTGTTTTGGGACTCTGCACAGAAAGTGTTTGCAGACTGCTGAATCCACACTCGGGTTTATCTCTGGAAGTTGAGTGCACGCATTGACAACCATTCAGTTAGATAGCTGCCTTTTGGTTTTAGAAGCAGTTATTTCTCTTTACAGCATATACTCTCATTCACTCTGGAATAGCCAAACGCAGCTCCTAAAAGAAACGGGTTTCTAAGTATAATCAGATATTTCTCTTTACATCTTGTACCCCAGTACACTCTGATATATGCATACGCAGCTCCTGGAAGAAACGTGTTTGTAACTCGCGGAATCTGTGCATATATTGAAGTCCCTTAGGTGAATGAACACTCAGCAGAGGAGTTTGAAAAAAACATTTCTTCCATGTTATAGATGCACTGTTAACTGCTATTGCTTTTAGGCTGGTGTTTTCCTGGAAATGTTGGTTTTAGAATTTCCATATAAATGGTTTGTAAACTGCTGCTTAAGTGGAGCAGTTTAATTCGTTAAGTTGAATGCCCTCATTCACAATCATTCTGTTAGCTAGCTCCGTTTTGGTTTTAGAAGCCTGTGTTTCTAGTTACAGCATATACTCCCATTCATTCTGGAATAGCCAAACGCAGCTCCCAGAATAGACGTGTTTCTAAGTCGCTGAATCTAAACATAGATTCAACTCCCTTAGGTGAACGAACACACAGCACAGCAGTTTGAAAGAAACGTTTTATTTGAGTTTTAGACGCAGTCTTATTGCTATTTCTTAGAGGCCGGTATTTTGCTGGGAATGTCTGTTTTAGAATCTGCACAAAAATCTTTTCTAAACTGCTGCATAGAAACAACAGTTTATCTCAATAAGCTGAATGCACACAGTGACAACCATTCTGTTAGATGGCTCCGTGTTTGTTTTAGAAACAGATATTTCACTTTAAACCTTATACTCCAGTACACTCTGGAATATGCAAATGCAGCTCCTGGAAGAAACGTGTTTCTTACTCGCTGAATCTGAATATATACTCAAGACTCTTAGGTGAATGAACACAGAGCAGAGCATTTTGAAGAAAACGTTTCTTCTATGTTATAGATGCAGTCTTACTGCTACTTCTTTTAGGCTGGTGTTTTGCTGCAAATGTTGATTTTAGAATTTGCATATAAAGGGTTTCTAAACTGCTGCCTAAGAAGAGCAGATTAACCCTTTAAGTTGAATGCACACATTCACAACCATTCTGTTAGATAGCTCCGTTTTGGTTTTGGAAACAGATATTTCTCTTTACAGCATTTACTCCCATACACTCTGGAATATCGAAATGCAGCTCCTAGAATAAACGTGTTTCAAACTCGCTGAATCCAAACATAGATTCAACGACCTTTGGTGAACGAACACACTGCAGAGCAGTTTGAAAGAAACGTTCCCTCTGAGTTTTAGACGCAGTCTTACTGCTATTTCTTATAGGCCGGTATTTTGCTGGAAATGTCTGTTTGAGAATCTACACAGAAATGTTTTCTAAACTGCTGCATACAAACAGCAGTTTAGCTCAGTAAGTTGAATGCACACATTGACAACCATTCCATTAGATCATCCGTTTTTCTTTTGGAACGAGACATTTGTCTTTACATCTTATACTCCAGTATACTCTGGAATAGGCAAACACAGCTCCTGGAAGAAACGTGTTGCTAACTAGCTGAATCTGAACATATATTCAAGTCTCTTATATGAATGAACACACAGCAGAGCAGTTTGAAAACAGTTTCTTCCATGTTAAAGATGCAATCTTACTGCTATTTCCTATAGGCTGGTGTTTTGCTGGAAAGGTCTGTATTTGCATATAAAGGGCTTCTAAAGTGCTGCATGAGAAGAGCAGTTTACCTCTTTAAGCCGAAGGCACACATTCACAACCACTCTGCTAGATAGATCCATTTTGGTTTTAGAAACAGATATTTCTCTTTACAGCATATACTCCCATTCAATCTGGAATATCCAAAGACAGCTCCTAGAATAAACGTGTTTCTATCTCGCTGAATCTAAACATAGATTCAACTCCCTTAGGCCAAAGAACACAAGGCCGAGTAGTTTGAAAGAAACGTTTCTTCTGAGTTTTAGACGCAGTCTTAATGCTCTTTCTTATATATGCCGGTACTGGGCCGGAAAGGCCTGTTTTGAGACTCTGCACAGAAAGTGTTTGCAGACTGCTGAATCCACACACGGGTTTAACTCTGGAAGTTGAGTGCACACATTGACAACCGTTCTGTTAGATAGCTGCGTTTTGGATTTAGAAGCAGATATTTCCCTGTGCTTACTGCTGTTTCTTCCATATGCCGGTAATGGGCTGAAAACGCCTGTTTTGGGACTCTGCAGAGAAAGTGTTTGCAGACTGCTGAATCCACACACGGGTTTAACTCTGGAAGTTGAGTGCACACATTGACAACCGTTCTGTTAGATAGCTGCGTTTTGGATTTAGAAGCAGATATTTCCCTGTGCTTACTGCTGTTTCTTCCATATGCCGGTAATGGGCTGAAAACGCCTGTTTTGGGACTCTGCAGAGAAAGTGTTTGCAGACTGCTGAATCCACACACGGGTTTAACTCTGGAAGTTGAGTGCACACATTGACAACCGTTCTGTTAGATAGCTGCGTTTTGGATTTAGAAGCAGATATTTCCCTATGCTTACTGCTGTTTCTTCCATATGCCGGTAATGGGCTGAAAACGCCTGTTTTGGAACTCTGCAGAGAAAGTGTTTGCAGACTGCTGAATCCACACACGGGTTTAACTCTGGAAGTTGAGTGCACACATTGACAACCGTTCTGTTAGATAGCTGCGTTTTGGATTTAGAAGCAGATATTTCCCTGGGCTTACTGCTGTTTCTTCCATATGCCGGTAATGGGCTGAAAACGCCTGTTTTGGGACTCTGCAGAGAAAGTGTTTGCAGACTGCTGAATCCACACGCTGGTTTAACTCTGGAAGTTGAGTGCACAGATTGACAACCGTTCTGTTAGATAGCTGCGTTTTGGATTTAGAAGCAGATATTTCCCTGTGCTTACTGCTGTTTCTTCCATATGCCGGTAATGGGCTGAAAACGCCTGTTTGGGGACTCTGCAGAGAAAGTGTTTGCAGACTGCTGAATCCACACACCGGTTTAACTCTGGAAGTTGAGTGCACACATTGACAACCGTTCTGTTAGATAGCTGCGTTTTGGATTTAGAAGCAGATATTTCCCTGGGCTTACTGCGGTTTCTTCCATATGCCGGTAATGGGCTGAAAACGCCTTTTTGGGGACTCTGCAGAGAAAGTGTTTGCAGACTGCTGAATCCACACACGGGTTTAACTCTGGAAGTTGAGTGCACACATTGACAACCGTTCTGTTAGATAGCTGCGTTTTGGATTTAGAAGCAGATATTTCCCTGTGCTTACTGCTGTTTCTTCCATATGCCGGTAATGGGCTGAAAACGCCTGTTTTGGTACTCTGCAGAGAAAGTGTTTGCAGACTGCTGAATCCACACACGGGTTTAACTCTGGAAGTTGAGTGGACACATTGACAACCGTTCTGTTAGATAGCTGCGTTTTGGATTTAGAAGCAGATATTTCCCTGTGCTTACTGCTGTTTCTTCCATATGCCGGTAATGGGCTGAAAACGCCTGTTTTGGGACTCTGCAGAGAAAGTGTTTCCAGACTGCTGAATCCACACACTGGTTTAACTCTGGAAGTTGAGTGCACACATTGACAACCGTTCTGTTAGATAGCTGCGTTTTGGATTTAGAAGCAGATATTTCCCTGTGCTTACTGCCGTTTCTTCCATATGCCGGTAATGGGCTGAAAACGCCTGTTTTGGGACTCTGCAGAGAAAGTGTTTGCAGACTGCTGAATCCACACACGGGCTTAACTCTGGAAGTTGAGTGCACACATTGACAACCGTTCTGTTAGATAGCTGCGTTTTGGATTTAGAAGCAGATATTTCCCTGTGCTTACTGCTGTTTCTTACATATGCCGGTAAAGGGCTGAAAACGCCTGTTTTGGGACTATGCAGAGAAAGGGTTTGCAGACTGCTGAATCCACACACTGGTTTAACTCTGGAAGTTGAGTGCACACATTGACAACAGTTCTGTTAGATAGCTGCGTTTTGGATTTAGAAGCAGATATTTCCCTGTGCTTACTGCTGTTTCTTCCATATGCCGGTAATGGGCAGAAAACGCCTGTTTTGGGACTCTGCAGAGAAAGTGTTTGCAGACTGCTGAATCCACACACGGGTTTATCTCTGGAAGTTGAGTGCACACATTGACAACCGTTCTGTTAGATAGCTGCATTTTGGATTTAGAAGCAGATATTTCCCTGTGCTTACTGCTGTTTCTTCCATATGCCGGTAATGGGCAGAAAACGCCTGTTTTGGGACTCTGCAGAGAAAGTGTTTGCAGACTGCTGAATCCACACACGGGTTTAACTCTGGAAGTTGAGTGCACACATTGACAACCGTTCTGTTAGATAACTGCGTTTTGCATTTAGAAGCAGATATTTCCCTGCGCTTACTGCTGTTTCTTCCGTATGCCGGTAATGGGCTGAAAACGCCTGTTTTGGGACTCTGCAGAGAAAGTGTTTCCAGACTGCTGAATCCACACACGGGTTTAACTCTGGAAGTTGAGTGCACACATTGACAACCGTTCTGTTAGATAGCTGCGTTTTGGATTTAGAAGCAGATATTTCCATGTGCTTACTGTAGTTTCTTTCATATGCCGGTAATGGGCTGAAAACGCCTGTTTTGGGACTCTGCAGAGAAAGTGTTTGCAGACTGCTGAATCCACAGACGGGTTTAACTCTGGAAGTTGAGTGCACACATTGACAACCATTCCATTAGATCATCCGTTTTTCTTTTGGAACGAGACATTTGTCTTTACATCTTATACTCCAGTATACTCTGGAATAGGCAAACACAGCTCCTGGAAGAAACGTGTTGCTAACTAGCTGAATCTGAACATATATTCAAGTCTCTTATATGAATGAACACACAGCAGAGCAGTTTGAAAACAGTTTCTTCCATGTTAAAGATGCAGTCTTACTGCTATTTCCTATAGGCTGGTGTTTTGCTGGAAAGGTCTGTATTTGCATATAAAGGGCTTCTAAAGTGGTGCATGAGAAGAGCAGTTTACCTCTTTAAGCCGAAGGCACACATTCACAACCACTCTGCTAGATAGATCCATTTTGGTTTTAGAAACAGATATTTCTCTTTACAGCATATACTCCCATTCAATCTGGAATATCCAAAGACAGCTCCTAGAATAAACGTGTTTCTATCTCGCTGAATCTAAACATAGATTCAACTCCCTTAGGCCAAAGAACACAAGGCCGAGTAGTTTGAAAGAAACGTTTCTTCTGAGTTTTAGACGCAGTCTTAATGCTCTTTCTTATATATGCCGGTACTGGGCCGGAAAGGTCTGTTTTGAGACTCTGCAGAGAAAGTGTTTGCAGACTGCTGAATCCACAGACGGGTTTAACTCTGGAAGTTGAGTGCACACATTGACAACCGTTCTGTTAGATAGCTGCGTTTTGGATTTAGAAGCAGATATTTCCCTGTGCTTACTGCTGTTTCTTCCATATGCCGGTAAAGGGCTGAAAACGCCTGTTTTGGGACTCTGCAGAGAAAGGGTTTGCAGACTGCTGAATCCACACACTGGTTTAACTCTGGAAGTTGAGTGCACACATTGACAACCGTTCTGTTAGATAGCTGCGTTTTGGATTTAGAAGCAGATATTTCCCTGTGCTTACTGCTGTTTCTTCCATATGCCGGTAATGGGCTGAAAACGCCTGTTTTGGGACTCTGCAGAGAAAGTGTTTGCAGACTGCTGAATCCACACACGGGTTTAACACGGGAAGTTGAGTGCACACATTGACAACCGTTCTGTTAGATAGCTGCGTTTTGGATTTAGAAGCAGATATTTCCCTGGGCTTACTGCCGTTTCTTCCGTATGCCGGTAATGGGCTGAAAACGCCTGTTTTGGGACTCTGCAGAGAAGATGTTTGCAGACTGCTGAATCCACACACGGGTTTAACTCTGGAAGTTGAGTGCACACATTGACAACCGTTCTGTTAGATAGCTGCGTTTTGGATTTAGAAGCAGATATTTCCCTGTGCTTACTGCTGTTTCTTCCATATGCCGGTAATGGGCTGAAAACGCCTGTTTTGGGACTCTGCAGAGAAAGTGTTTGCAGACTGCTGAATCCACACACGGGTTTAACTCTGGAAGTTGAGTGCACACATTGACAACCGTTCTGTTAGATAGCTGCGTTTTGGATTTAGAAGCAGATATTTCCCTGGGCTTACTGCTGTTTCTTCCATATGCCGGTAATGGGCTGAAAACGCCTGTTTTGGGACTCTGCAGAGAAAGTGTTTGCAGACTGCTGAATCCACACACGGGTTTAACTCTGTAAGTTGAGTGCACACATTGACAACCGTTCTGTTTGATAGCTGCGTTTTGGATTTCGAAGCAGATATTTCCCTGTGCTTACTGCTGTTTCTTCCATATGCCGGTAATGGGCTGAAAACGCCTGTTTTGGGACTCTGCAGAGAAAGTGTTGGCAGACTGCTGAATCCACACACGGGTTTAACTCTGGAAGTTTAGTGCACACATTGACAACCGTTCTGTTAGATAGCTGCCTTTTGGTTTTAGAAGCAGTTATTTCTCTTTACAGCATATACTCTCATTCACTCTGGAATAGCCAAACGCAGCTCCTAAAAGAAACGGGTTTCTAAGTATAATCAGATATTTCTCTTTACATCTTGTACCCCAGTACACTCTGATATATGCATACGCAGCTCCTGGAAGAAACGTGTTTGTAACTCGCGGAATCTGTGCATATATTGAAGTCCCTTAGGTGAATGAACACTCAGCAGAGGAGTTTGAAAAAAACATTTCTTCCATGTTATAGATGCACTGTTAACTGCTATTGCTTTTAGGCTGGTGTTTTCCTGGAAATGTTGGTTTTAGAATTTCCATATAAATGGTTTGTAAACTGCTGCTTAAGTGGAGCAGTTTAATTCGTTAAGTTGAATGCCCTCATTCACAATCATTCTGTTAGCTAGCTCCGTTTTGGTTTTAGAAGCCTGTGTTTCTAGTTACAGCATATACTCCCATTCATTCTGGAATAGCCAAACGCAGCTCCCAGAATAGACGTGTTTCTAAGTCGCTGAATCTAAACATAGATTCAACTCCCTTAGGTGAACGAACACACAGCACAGCAGTTTGAAAGAAACGTTTTATTTGAGTTTTAGACGCAGTCTTATTGCTATTTCTTAGAGGCCGGTATTTTGCTGGGAATGTCTGTTTTAGAATCTGCACAAAAATCTTTTCTAAACTGCTGCATAGAAACAACAGTTTATCTCAATAAGCTGAATGCACACAGTGACAACCATTCTGTTAGATGGCTCCGTGTTTGTTTTAGAACCAGATATTTCACTTTAAACCTTATACTCCAGTACACTCTGGAATATGCAAATGCAGCTCCTGGAAGAAACGTGTTTCTTACTCGCTGAATCTGAATATATACTCAAGACTCTTAGGTGAATGAACACAGAGCAGAGCATTTTGAAGAAAACGTTTCTTCTATGTTATAGATGCAGTCTTACTGCTACTTCTTTTAGGCTGGTGTTTTGCTGCAAATGTTGATTTTAGAATTTGCATATAAAGGGTTTCTAAACTGCTGCCTAAGAAGAGCAGATTAACCCTTTAAGTTGAATGCACACATTCACAACCATTCTGTTAGATAGCTCCGTTTTGGTTTTGGAAACAGATATTTCTCTTTACAGCATTTACTCCCATACACTCTGGAATATCGAAATGCAGCTCCTAGAATAAACGTGTTTCAAACTCGCTGAATCCAAACATAGATTCAACGACCTTTGGTGAACGAACACACTGCAGAGCAGTTTGAAAGAAACGTTCCCTCTGAGTTTTAGACGCAGTCTTACTGCTATTTCTTATAGGCCGGTATTTTGCTGGAAATGTCTGTTTGAGAATCTACACAGAAATGTTTTCTAAACTGCTGCATACAAACAGCAGTTTAGCTCAGTAAGTTGAATGCACACATTGACAACCATTCCATTAGATCATCCGTTTTTCTTTTGGAACGAGACATTTGTCTTTACATCTTATACTCCAGTATACTCTGGAATAGGCAAACACAGCTCCTGGAAGAAACGTGTTGCTAACTAGCTGAATCTGAACATATATTCAAGTCTCTTATATGAATGAACACACAGCAGAGCAGTTTGAAAACAGTTTCTTCCATGTTAAAGATGCAGTCTTACTGCTATTTCCTATAGGCTGGTGTTTTGCTGGAAAGGTCTGTATTTGCATATAAAGGGCTTCTAAAGTGCTGCATGAGAAGAGCAGTTTACCTCTTTAAGCCGAAGGCACACATTCACAACCACTCTGCTAGATAGATCCATTTTGGTTTTAGAAACAGATATTTCTCTTTACAGCATATACTCCCATTCAATCTGGAATATCCAAAGACAGCTCCTAGAATAAACGTGTTTCTATCTCGCTGAATCTAAACATAGATTCAACTCCCTTAGGCCAAAGAACACAAGGCCGAGCAGTTTGAAAGAAACGTTTCTTCTGAGTTTTAGACGCAGTCTTAATGCTCTTTCTTATATATGCCGGTACTGGGCCGGAAAGGCCTGTTTTGAGACTCTGCAGAGAAAGTGTTTGCAGACTGCTGAATCCACACACGGGTTTAACTCTGGAAGTTGAGTGCACACATTGACAACCGTTCTGTTAGATAGCTGCGTTTTGGATTTAGAAGCAGATATTTCCCTGTGCTTACTGCTGTTTCTTCCATATGCCGGTAATGGGCTGAAAACGCCTGTTTGGGGACTCTGCAGAGAAAGTGTTTGCAGACTGCTGAATCCACACACGGGTTTAACTCTGGAAGTTGAGTGCACACATTGACAACCGTTCTGTTAGATAGCTGCGTTTTGGATTTAGAAGCAGATATTTCCCTGGGCTTACTGCTGTTTCTTCCATATGCCGGTAATGGGCTGAAAACGCCTGTTTTGGGACTCTGCAGAGAAAGTGTTTGCAGACTGCTGAATCCACACACGGGTTTAACTCTGGAAGTTGAGTGCACACATTGACAACCGTTCTGTTAGATAGCTGCGTTTTGGATTTAGAAGCAGATATTTCCCTGTGCTTACTGCTGTTTCTTCCATATGCCGGTAATGGGCTGAAAACGCCTGTTTTGGGACTCTGCAGAGAAAGTGTTTGCAGACTGCTGAATCCACACACGGGTTTAACTCTGGAAGTTGAGTGCACACATTGACAACCGTTCTGTTAGATAGCTGCATTTTGGATTTAGAAGCAGATATTTCCCTATGCTTACTGCTGTTTCTTCCATATGCCGGTAATGGGCTGAAAACGCCTGTTTTGGAACTCTGCAGAGAAAGTGTTGGCAGACTGCTGAATCCACACACGGGTTTAACTCTGGAGGTTGAGTGCACACATTGACAACCGTTCTGTTAGATAGCTGCGTTTTGGATTTAGAAGCAGATATTTCCCTGTGCTTACTGCTGTTTCTTCCATATGCCGGTAATGGGCTGAAAACGCCTGTTTTGGGACTCTGCAGAGAAAGTGTTTGCAGACTGCTGAATCCACACGCTGGTTTAACTCTGGAAGTTGAGTGCACAGATTGACAACCGTTCTGTTAGATAGCTGCGTTTTGGATTTAGAAGCAGATATTTCCCTGTGCTTACTGCCGTTTCTTCCATATGCCGGTAATGGGCTGAAAACGCCTGTTTGGGGACTCTGCAGAGAAAGTGTTTGCAGACTGCTGAATCCACACACCGGTTTAACTCTGGAAGTTGAGTGCACACATTGACAACCGTTCTGTTAGATAGCTGCGTTTTGGATTTAGAAGCAGATATTTCCCTGGGCTTACTGCGGTTTCTTCCATATGCCGGTAATGGGCTGAAAACGCCTTTTTGGGGACTCTGCAGAGAAAGTGTTTGCAGACTGCTGAATCCACACACGGGTTTAACTCTGGAAGTTGAGTGCACACATTGACAACCGTTCTGTTAGATAGCTGCGTTTTGGATTTAGAAGCAGATATTTCCCTGTGCTTACTGCTGTTTCTTCTATATGCCGGTTATGGCCTGAAAACGCCTGTTTTGGGACTCTGCAGAGAAAGTGTTTGCAGACTGCTGAATCCACACACGGGTTTAACTCTGGAAGTTGAGTGCACACATTGACAACCGTTCTGTTAGATAGCTGCGTTTTGGATTTAGAAGCAGATATTTCCCTGTGCTTACTGCTGTTTCTTCCATATGCCGATAATGGGCTGAAAACGCCTGTTTTGGGACTCTGTAGAGAAAGTGTTTCCAGACTGCTGAATCCACACACGGGTTTATCTCTGGAAGTTGAGTACAAACATTGACAACCGTTCTGTTAGATAGCTGCATTTTGGATTTAGAAGCAGATATTTCCCTGTGCTTACTGCTGATTCTTCCTTATGCCGGTAATGGGCAGAAAACGCCTGTTTTGGGACTCTGCAGAGAAAGTGTTTGCAGACTGCTGAATCCACACACGGGTTTATCTCTGGAAGCTGAGTACACACATTGACAACCGTTCTGTTAGATAGCTGCATTTTGGATTTAGAAGCAGATATTTCCCTGTGCTTACTGCTGATTCCTCCATACGCCGGTAATGGGCTGAAAACGCCTGTTGGGACTCTGCAGAGAAAGTGTTTGCAGACTGCTGAATCCACACACGGGTTTAACTCTGGAAGTTGAGTGCACACATTGACAACCGTTCTGTTAGATAGCTGCGTTTTGGATTTAGAAGCAGATATTTCCCTGTGCTTACTGCCGTTTCTTCCATATGCCGGTAATGGGCTGAAAACGCCTGTTTTGGGACTCTGCAGAGAAAGTGTTTCCAGACTGCTGAATCCACACACGGGTTTAACTCTGGAAGTTGAGTGCACACATTGACAACCGTTCTGTTAGATAGCTGCGTTTTGGATTTAGAAGCAGATATTTCCCTGTGCTTACTGCCGTTTCTTCCATATGCCGGTAATGGGCTGAAAACGCCTGTTTTGGGACTCTGCAGAGAAAGTGTTTGCAGACTGCTGAATCCACACACGGGTTTAACTCTGGAAGTTGAGTGCACACATTGACAACCGTTCTGTTAGATAGCTGCGTTTTGGATTTAGAAGCAGATATTTCCCTGTGCTTACTGCTGTTTCTTCTATATGCCGGTTATGGCCTGAAAACGCCTGTTTTGGGACTCTGCAGAGAAAGTGTTTGCAGACTGCTGAATCCACACACGGGTTTAACTCTGGAAGTTGAGTGCACACATTGACAACCGTTCTGTTAGATAGCTGCGTTTTGGATTTAGAAGCAGATATTTCCCTGTGCTTACTGCTGTTTCTTCCATATGCCGATAATGGGCTGAAAACGCCTGTTTTGGGACTCTGTAGAGAAAGTGTTTCCAGACTGCTGAATCCACACACGGGTTTAACTCTGGAAGTTGAGTGCACACATTGACAACCGTTCTGTTAGATAGCTGCGTTTTGGATTTAGAAGCAGATATTTCCCTGTGCTTACTGCCGTTTCTTCCATATGCCGGTAATGGGCTGAAAACGCCTGTTTTGGGACTCTGCAGAGAAAGTGTTTGCAGACTGCTGAATCCACACACGGGTTTATCTCTGGAAGTTGAGTACAAACATTGACAACCGTTCTGTTAGATAGCTGCATTTTGGATTTAGAAGCAGATATTTCCCTGTGCTTACTGCTGATTCTTCCTTATGCCGGTAATGGGCAGAAAACGCCTGTTTTGGGACTCTGCAGAGAAAGTGTTTGCAGACTGCTGAATCCACACACGGGTTTATCTCTGGAAGCTGAGTACACACATTGACAACCGTTCTGTTAGATAGCTGCATTTTGGATTTAGAAGCAGATATTTCCATGTGCTTACTGCTGATTCCTCCATACGCCGGTAATGGGCTGAAAACGCCTGTTTTGGGACTCTGCAGAGAAAGTGTTTGCAGACTGCTGAATCCACACACGGGTTTAACTCTGGAAGTTGAGTGCACACATTGACAACCGTTCTGTTAGATAGCTGCGTTTTGGATTTAGAAGCAGATATTTCCCTGTGCTTACTGCCGTTTCTTCCATATGCCGGTAATGGGCTGAAAACGCCTGTTTTGGGACTCTGCAGAGAAAGTGTTTCCAGACTTCTGAATCCACACACGGGTTTAACTCTGGAAGTTGAGTGCACACATTGACAACCGTTCTGTTAGATAGCTGCGTTTTGGATTTAGAAGCAGATATTTCCCTGTGCTTACTGCTGTTTCTTCCATATGCCGGTAAAGGGCTGAAAACGCCTGTTTTGGGACTATGCAGAGAAAGGGTTTGCAGACTGCTGAATCCACACACGGGTTTATCTCTGGAAGCTGAGTGCACACATTGACAACCGTTCTGTTAGATAGCTGCATTTTGGATTTAGAAGCAGATATTTCCCTGTGCTTACTGCTGTTTCTTCCATATGCCGGTAATGGGCAGAAAACGGCTGTTTTGGGACTCTGCAGAGAAAGTGTTTGCAGACTGCTGAATCCACACACGGGTTTAACTCTGGAAGTTGAGTGCACACATTGACAACCGTTCTGTTAGATAGCTGCGTTTTGGATTTAGAAGCAGATATTTCCCTGGGCTTACTGCTGTTTCTTCCATATGCCAGTAATGGTCTGAAAACGCCTGTTTTGGGACTCTGCAGAGAAAGTGTTTGCAGACTCCTGAATCCACACAAGGGTTTAACTCTGGAAGTTGAGTGCACACATTGACAACCGTTCTGTTAGATAGCTGCGTTTTGGATTTAGAAGCAGATATTTCCCTGTGCTTACTGCCGTTTCTTCCATATGCCGGTAATGGGCTGAAAACGCCTGTTTTGGGACTCTGCAGAGAAAGGGTTTGCAGACTGCTGAATCCACACACTGGTTTAACTCTGGAAGTTGAGTGCACACATTGACAACCGTTCTGTTAGATAGCTGCGTTTTGGATTTAGAAGCAGATATTTCCCTGTGCTTACTGCCGTTTCTTCCATATGCCGGTAATGGGCTGAAAACGCCTGTTTTGGGACTCTGCAGAGAAAGTGTTTGCAGACTCCTGAATCCACACAAGGGTTTAACTCTGGAAGTTGAGTGCACACATTGACAACCGTTCTGTTAGATAGCTGCGTTTTGGATTTAGAAGCAGATATTTCCCTGGGCTTACTGCTGTTTCTTAAATATGCCAGTAATGGTCTGAAAACGCCTGTTTTGGGACTCTGCAGAGAAAGTGTTTGCAGACTCCTGAATCCACACAAGGGTTTAACTCTGGAAGTTGAGTGCACACATTGACAACCGTTCTGTTAGATAGCTGCGTTTTGGATTTAGAAGCAGATATTTCCCTGTGCTTACTGCCGTTTCTTCCATATGCCGGTAATGGGCTGAAAACGCCTGTTTTGGGACTCTGCAGAGAAAGGGTTTGCAGACTGCTGAATCCACACACCGGTTTAACTCTGGAAGTTGAGTGCACACATTGACAACCGTTCTGTTAGATAGCTGCGTTTTGGATTTAGAAGCAGATATTTCCCTGTGCTTACTGCCGTTTCTTCCATATGCCGGTAATGGGCTGAAAACGCCTGTTTTGGGACTCTGCAGAGAAAGTGTTTGCAGACTGCTGAATCCACACACGGGTTTAACTCTGGAAGTTGAGTGCACACATTGACAACCGTTCTGTTAGATAGCTGCGTTTTGGATTTAGAAGCAGATATTTCCCTGTGCTTACTGCTGTTTCTTCCATATGCCGGTAATGGGCAGAAAACGCCTGTTTTGGGACTCTGCAGAGAAAGTGTTTGCAGACTGCTGAATCCACACACGGGTTTATCTCTGGAAGCTGAGTACACACATTGACAACCGTTCTGTTAGATAGCTGCATTTTGGATTTAGAAGCAGATATTTCCCTGTGCTTACTGCTGATTCCTCCATACGCCGGTAATGGGCTGAAAACGCCTGTTTTGGGACTCTGCAGAGAAAGTGTTTGCAGACTGCTGAATCCACACACGGGTTTAACTCTGGAAGTTGAGTGCACACATTGACAACCGTTCTGTTAGATAGCTGCGTTTTGGATTTAGAAGCAGATATTTCCCTGTGCTTACTGCCGTTTCTTCCATATGCCGGTAATGGGCTGAAAACGCCTGTTTTGGGACTCTGCAGAGAAAGTGTTTCCAGACTGCTGAATCCACACACGGGTTTAACTCTGGAAGTTGAGTGCACACATTGACAACC
Organism: Aotus nancymaae; assembly: GCF_030222135.1. NCBI lineage: Eukaryota > Metazoa > Chordata > Mammalia > Primates > Aotidae > Aotus > Aotus nancymaae. Next base: position 86,443 of record NW_026988578.1, on the reverse strand, counting down.
GTTCTGTTAGATAGCTGCGTTTTGGATTTAGAAGCAGATATTTCCCTGTGCTTACTGCCGTTTCTTCCATATGCCGGTAATGGGCTGAAAACGCCTGTTTTGGGACTCTGCAGAGAAAGTGTTTGCAGACTGCTGAATCCACACACGGGTTTAACTCTGGAAGTTGAGTGCACACATTGACAACCGTTCTGTTAGATAGCTGAGTTATGGATTTAGAAGCAGATATTTCCCTGTGCTTACTGCTGTTTCTTCCATATGCCGGTAAAGGGCTGAAAACGCCTGTTTTGGGACTATGCAGAGAAAGGGTTTGCAGACTGCTGAATCCACACACGGGTTTAACTCTGGAAGTTGAGTGCACACATTGACAACCGTTCTGTTAGATAGCTGCGTTTTGGATTTAGAAGCAGATATTTCCCTGTGCTTACTGCTGTTTCTTCCATATGCCGGTAATGGGCTGAAATCGCCTGTTTTGGGACTCTGCAGAGAAAGTGTTTGCAGACTGCTGAATCCACACACGGGTTTAACTCTGGAAGTTGAGTGCACACATTGACAACCGTTCTGTTAGATAGCTGCGTTTTGGATTTAGAAGCAGATATTTCCCTGTGCTTACTGCCGTTTCTTCCATATGCCGGTAATGGGCTGAAAACGCCTGTTTTGGGACTCTGCAGAGAAAGTGTTTGCAGACTGCTGAATCCACACACGGGTTTAACTCTGGAAGTTGAGTGCACACATTGACAACCGTTCTGTTAGATAGCTGCGTTTTGGATTTAGAAGCAGATATTTCCCTGTGCTTACTGCCGTTTCTTCCATATGCCGGTAATGGGCTGAAAACGCCTGTTTTGGGACTCTGCAGAGAAGATGTTTGCAGACTGCTGAATCCACACACGGGTTTAACTCTGGAAGTTGAGTGCACACATTGACAACCGTTCTGTTAGATAGCTGCGTTTTGGATTTAGAAGCAGATATTTCCCTGTGCTTACTGCCGTTTCTTCCATATGCCGGTAATGGGCTGAAAACGCCTGTTTTGGGACTCTGCAGAGAAAGTGTTTCCAGACTGCTGAATCCACACACGGGTTTAACTCTGGAAGTTGAGTGCACACATTGACAACCGTTCTGTTAGATAGCTGCGTTTTGGATTTAGAAGCAGATATTTCCCTGTGCTTACTGCCGTTTCTTCCATATGCCGGTAATGGGCTGAAAACGCCTGTTTTGGGACTCTGCAGAGAAAGTGTTTCCAGACTGCTGAATCCACACACGGGTTTAACTCTGGAAGTTGAGTGCACACATTGACAACCGTTCTGTTAGATAGCTGCGTTTTGGATTTAGAAGCAGATATTTCCCTGTGCTTACTGCCGTTTCTTCCATATGCCGGTAATGGGCTGAAAACGCCTGTTTTGGGACTCTGCAGAGAAAGTGTTTCCAGACTGCTGAATCCACACACGGGTTTAACTCTGGAAGTTGAGTGCACACATTGACAACCGTTCTGTTAGATAGCTGCGTTTTGGATTTAGAAGCAGATATTTCCCTGTGCTTACTGCCGTTTCTTCCATATGCCGGTAATGGGCTGAAAACGCCTGTTTTGGGACTCTGCAGAGAAAGTGTTTCCAGACTGCTGAATCCACACACGGGTTTAACTCTGGAAGTTGAGTGCACACATTGACAACCGTTCTGTTAGATAGCTGCGTTTTGGATTTAGAAGCAGATATTTCCCTGTGCTTACTGCCGTTTCTTCCATATGCCGGTAATGGGCTGAAAACGCCTGTTTTGGGACTCTGCAGAGAAAGTGTTTGCAGACTGCTGAATCCACACACGGGTTTAACTCTGGAAGTTGAGTGCACACATTGACAACCGTTCTGTTAGATAGCTGAGTTATGGATTTAGAAGCAGATATTTCCCTGTGCTTACTGCTGTTTCTTCCATATGCCGGTAAAGGGCTGAAAACGCCTGTTTTGGGACTATGCAGAGAAAGGGTTTGCAGACTGCTGAATCCACACACGGGTTTATCTCTGGAAGTTGAGTACAAACATTGACAACCGTTCTGTTAGATAGCTGCATTTTGGATTTAGAAGCAGATATTTCCCTGTGCTTACTGCTGATTCTTCCTTATGCCGGTAATGGGCAGAAAACGCCTGTTTTGGGACTCTGCAGAGAAAGTGTTTGCAGACTGCTGAATCCACACACGGGTTTATCTCTGGAAGCTGAGTACACACATTGACAACCGTTCTGTTAGATAGCTGCATTTTGGATTTAGAAGCAGATATTTCCATGTGCTTACTGCTGATTCCTCCATACGCCGGTAATGGGCTGAAAACGCCTGTTTTGGGACTCTGCAGAGAAAGTGTTTGCAGACTGCTGAATCCACACACGGGTTTAACTCTGGAAGTTGAGTGCACACATTGACAACCGTTCTGTTAGATAGCTGCGTTTTGGATTTAGAAGCAGATATTTCCCTGTGCTTACTGCCGTTTCTTCCATATGCCGGTAATGGGCTGAAAACGCCTGTTTTGGGACTCTGCAGAGAAAGTGTTTCCAGACTTCTGAATCCACACACGGGTTTAACTCTGGAAGTTGAGTGCACACATTGACAACCGTTCTGTTAGATAGCTGCGTTTTGGATTTAGAAGCAGATATTTCCCTGTGCTTACTGCTGTTTCTTCCATATGCCGGTAAAGGGCTGAAAACGCCTGTTTTGGGACTATGCAGAGAAAGGGTTTGCAGACTGCTGAATCCACACACGGGTTTATCTCTGGAAGCTGAGTGCACACATTGACAACCGTTCTGTTAGATAGCTGCATTTTGGATTTAGAAGCAGATATTTCCCTGTGCTTACTGCTGTTTCTTCCATATGCCGGTAATGGGCAGAAAACGGCTGTTTTGGGACTCTGCAGAGAAAGTGTTTGCAGACTGCTGAATCCACACACGGGTTTAACTCTGGAAGTTGAGTGCACACATTGACAACCGTTCTGTTAGATAGCTGCGTTTTGGATTTAGAAGCAGATATTTCCCTGGGCTTACTGCTGTTTCTTCCATATGCCAGTAATGGTCTGAAAACGCCTGTTTTGGGACTCTGCAGAGAAAGTGTTTGCAGACTCCTGAATCCACACAAGGGTTTAACTCTGGAAGTTGAGTGCACACATTGACAACCGTTCTGTTAGATAGCTGCGTTTTGGATTTAGAAGCAGATATTTCCCTGTGCTTACTGCCGTTTCTTCCATATGCCGGTAATGGGCTGAAAACGCCTGTTTTGGGACTCTGCAGAGAAAGGGTTTGCAGACTGCTGAATCCACACACTGGTTTAACTCTGGAAGTTGAGTGCACACATTGACAACCGTTCTGTTAGATAGCTGCGTTTTGGATTTAGAAGCAGATATTTCCCTGTGCTTACTGCCGTTTCTTCCATATGCCGGTAATGGGCTGAAAACGCCTGTTTTGGGACTCTGCAGAGAAAGTGTTTGCAGACTCCTGAATCCACACAAGGGTTTAACTCTGGAAGTTGAGTGCACACATTGACAACCGTTCTGTTAGATAGCTGCGTTTTGGATTTAGAAGCAGATATTTCCCTGGGCTTACTGCTGTTTCTTAAATATGCCAGTAATGGTCTGAAAACGCCTGTTTTGGGACTCTGCAGAGAAAGTGTTTGCAGACTCCTGAATCCACACAAGGGTTTAACTCTGGAAGTTGAGTGCACACATTGACAACCGTTCTGTTAGATAGCTGCGTTTTGGATTTAGAAGCAGATATTTCCCTGTGCTTACTGCCGTTTCTTCCATATGCCGGTAATGGGCTGAAAACGCCTGTTTTGGGACTCTGCAGAGAAAGGGTTTGCAGACTGCTGAATCCACACACCGGTTTAACTCTGGAAGTTGAGTGCACACATTGACAACCGTTCTGTTAGATAGCTGCGTTTTGGATTTAGAAGCAGATATTTCCCTGTGCTTACTGCCGTTTCTTCCATATGCCGGTAATGGGCTGAAAACGCCTGTTTTGGGACTCTGCAGAGAAAGTGTTTGCAGACTGCTGAATCCACACACGGGTTTAACTCTGGAAGTTGAGTGCACACATTGACAACCGTTCTGTTAGATAGCTGCGTTTTGGATTTAGAAGCAGATATTTCCCTGTGCTTACTGCTGTTTCTTCCATATGCCGGTAATGGGCAGAAAACGCCTGTTTTGGGACTCTGCAGAGAAAGTGTTTGCAGACTGCTGAATCCACACACGGGTTTATCTCTGGAAGCTGAGTACACACATTGACAACCGTTCTGTTAGATAGCTGCATTTTGGATTTAGAAGCAGATATTTCCCTGTGCTTACTGCTGATTCCTCCATACGCCGGTAATGGGCTGAAAACGCCTGTTTTGGGACTCTGCAGAGAAAGTGTTTGCAGACTGCTGAATCCACACACGGGTTTAACTCTGGAAGTTGAGTGCACACATTGACAACCGTTCTGTTAGATAGCTGCGTTTTGGATTTAGAAGCAGATATTTCCCTGTGCTTACTGCCGTTTCTTCCATATGCCGGTAATGGGCTGAAAACGCCTGTTTTGGGACTCTGCAGAGAAAGTGTTTCCAGACTGCTGAATCCACACACGGGTTTAACTCTGGAAGTTGAGTGCACACATTGACAACCGTTCTGTTAGATAGCTGCGTTTTGGATTTAGAAGCAGATATTTCCCTGTGCTTACTGCCGTTTCTTCCATATGCCGGTAATGGGCTGAAAACGCCTGTTTTGGGACTCTGCAGAGAAAGTGTTTGCAGACTGCTGAATCCACACACGGGTTTAACTCTGGAAGTTGAGTGCACACATTGACAACCGTTCTGTTAGATAGCTGAGTTATGGATTTAGAAGCAGATATTTCCCTGTGCTTACTGCTGTTTCTTCCATATGCCGGTAAAGGGCTGAAAACGCCTGTTTTGGGACTATGCAGAGAAAGGGTTTGCAGACTGCTGAATCCACACACGGGTTTAACTCTGGAAGTTGAGTGCACACATTGACAACCGTTCTGTTAGATAGCTGCGTTTTGGATTTAGAAGCAGATATTTCCCTGTGCTTACTGCTGTTTCTTCCATATGCCGGTAATGGGCTGAAATCGCCTGTTTTGGGACTCTGCAGAGAAAGTGTTTGCAGACTGCTGAATCCACACACGGGTTTAACTCTGGAAGTTGAGTGCACACATTGACAACCGTTCTGTTAGATAGCTGCGTTTTGGATTTAGAAGCAGATATTTCCCTGTGCTTACTGCCGTTTCTTCCATATGCCGGTAATGGGCTGAAAACGCCTGTTTTGGGACTCTGCAGAGAAAGTGTTTGCAGACTGCTGAATCCACACACGGGTTTAACTCTGGAAGTTGAGTGCACACATTGACAACCGTTCTGTTAGATAGCTGCGTTTTGGATTTAGAAGCAGATATTTCCCTGTGCTTACTGCCGTTTCTTCCATATGCCGGTAATGGGCTGAAAACGCCTGTTTTGGGACTCTGCAGAGAAGATGTTTGCAGACTGCTGAATCCACACACGGGTTTAACTCTGGAAGTTGAGTGCACACATTGACAACCGTTCTGTTAGATAGCTGCGTTTTGGATTTAGAAGCAGATATTTCCCTGTGCTTACTGCCGTTTCTTCCATATGCCGGTAATGGGCTGAAAACGCCTGTTTTGGGACTCTGCAGAGAAAGTGTTTCCAGACTGCTGAATCCACACACGGGTTTAACTCTGGAAGTTGAGTGCACACATTGACAACCGTTCTGTTAGATAGCTGCGTTTTGGATTTAGAAGCAGATATTTCCCTGTGCTTACTGCCGTTTCTTCCATATGCCGGTAATGGGCTGAAAACGCCTGTTTTGGGACTCTGCAGAGAAAGTGTTTCCAGACTGCTGAATCCACACACGGGTTTAACTCTGGAAGTTGAGTGCACACATTGACAACCGTTCTGTTAGATAGCTGCGTTTTGGATTTAGAAGCAGATATTTCCCTGTGCTTACTGCCGTTTCTTCCATATGCCGGTAATGGGCTGAAAACGCCTGTTTTGGGACTCTGCAGAGAAAGTGTTTGCAGACTGCTGAATCCACACACGGGTTTAACTCTGGAAGTTGAGTGCACACATTGACAACCGTTCTGTTAGATAGCTGAGTTATGGATTTAGAAGCAGATATTTCCCTGTGCTTACTGCTGTTTCTTCCATATGCCGGTAAAGGGCTGAAAACGCCTGTTTTGGGACTATGCAGAGAAAGGGTTTGCAGACTGCTGAATCCACACACGGGTTTATCTCTGGAAGTTGAGTACAAACATTGACAACCGTTCTGTTAGATAGCTGCATTTTGGATTTAGAAGCAGATATTTCCCTGTGCTTACTGCTGATTCTTCCATATGCCGGTAATGGGCAGAAAACGCCTGTTTTGGGACTCTGCAGAGAAAGTGTTTGCAGACTGCTGAATCCACACACGGGTTTAACTCTGGATGTTGAGTGCACACATTGACAACCGTTCTGTTAGATAGCTGCATTTTGGATTTAAAAGCAGATATTTCCCTGTGCTTACTGCTGATTCTTCCATATGCCGGTAATGGGCAGAAAACGCCTGTTTTGGGACTCTGCAGAGAAAGTGTTTGCAGACTGCTGAATCCACACACGGGTTTATCTCTGGAAGTTGAGTGCACACATTGACAACCGTTCTGTTAGATAGCTGCGTTTTGGATTTAGAAGCAGATATTTCCCTGTGCTTACTGCTGTTTCTTCCATATGCCGGTAAAGGGCTGAAAACGCCTGTTTTGGGACTATGCAGAGAAAGGGTTTGCAGTCTGCTGAATCCACACACGGGTTTATCTCTGGAAGCTGAGTGCACACATTGACAACCGTTCTGTTAGATAGCTGCATTTTGGATTTAGAAGCAGATATTTCCCTGTGCTTACTGCTGTTTCTTCCATATGCCGGTAATGGGCAGAAAACGGCTGTTTTGGGACTCTGCAGAGAAAGTGTTTGCAGACTGCTGAATCCACACACGGGTTTAACTCTGGAAGTTGAGTGCACACATTGACAACCGTTCTGTTAGATAACTTCGTTTTGGATTTAGAAGCAGATATTTCCCTGTGCTTACTGCTGTTTCTTCCATATGCCGGTAATGGGCTGAAAACGCCTGTTTTGGGACTCTGCAGAGAAAGTGTTTGCAGACTGCTGAATCCACACACGGGTTTAACTCTGGAAGTTGAGTGCACACATTGACAACCGTTCTGTTAGATAGCTGCGTTTTGGATTCAGAAGCAGATATTTCCCTGGGCTTACTGCTGTTTCTTCCATATGCCAGTAATGGTCTGAAAACGCCTGTTTTGGGACTCTGCAGAGAAAGTGTTTGCAGACTCCTGAATCCACACAAGGGTTTAACTCTGGAAGTTGAGTGCACACATTGACAACCGTTCTGTTAGATAGCTGCGTTTTGGATTTAGAAGCAGATATTTCCCTGTGCTTACTGCCGTTTCTTCCATATGCCGGTAATGGGCTGAAAACGCCTGTTTTGGGACTCTGCAGAGAAAGGGTTTGCAGACTGCTGAATCCACACACTGGTTTAACTCTGGAAGTTGAGTGCACACATTGACAACCGTTCTGTTAGATAGCTGCGTTTTGGATTTAGAAGCAGATATTTCCCTGTGCTTACTGCCGTTTCTTCCATATGCCGGTAATGGGCTGAAAACGCCTGTTTTGGGACTCTGCAGAGAAAGTGTTTGCAGACTCCTGAATCCACACAAGGGTTTAACTCTGGAAGTTGAGTGCACACATTGACAACCGTTCTGTTAGATAGCTGCGTTTTGGATTTAGAAGCAGATATTTCCCTGGGCTTACTGCTGTTTCTTCCATATGCCAGTAATGGTCTGAAAACGCCTGTTTTGGGACTCTGCAGAGAAAGTGTTTGCAGACTCCTGAATCCACACAAGGGTTTAACTCTGGAAGTTGAGTGCACACATTGACAACCGTTCTGTTAGATAGCTGCGTTTTGGATTTAGAAGCAGATATTTCCCTGTGCTTACTGCCGTTTCTTCCATATGCCGGTAATGGGCTGAAAACGCCTGTTTTGGGACTCTGCAGAGAAAGGGTTTGCAGACTGCTGAATCCACACACTGGTTTAACTCTGGAAGTTGAGTGCACACATTGACAACCGTTCTGTTAGATAGCTGCGTTTTGGATTTAGAAGCAGATATTTCCCTGTGCTTACTGCCGTTTCTTCCATATGCCGGTAATGGGCTGAAAACGCCTGTTTTGGGACTCTGCAGAGAAAGTGTTTGCAGACTGCTGAATCCACACACGGGTTTAACTCTGGAAGTTGAGTGCACACATTGACAACCGTTCTGTTAGATAGCTGCGTTTTGGATTTAGAAGCAGATATTTCCCTGTGCTTACTGCTGTTTCTTCCATATGCCGGTAATGGGCTGAAAACGCCTGTTTTGGGACTCTGCAGAGAAAGTGTTTGCAGACTGCTGAATCCACACACGGGTTTAACTCTGGAAGTTGAGTGCACACATTGACAACCGTTCTGTTAGATAGCTGCGTTTTGGATTTAGAAGCAGATATTTCCCTGTGCTTACTGCTGTTTCTTCCATATGCCGGTAAAGGGCTGAAAACGCCTGTTTTGGGACTCTGCAGAGAAAGTGTTTGCAGACTGCTGAATCCACACACGGGTTTAACTCTGGAAGTTGAGTGCACACATTGACAACCGTTCTGTTAGATAGCTGCGTTTTCGATTTAGAAGCAGATATTTCCCTGTGCTTACTGCTGTTTCTTCCATATGCCGGTAATGGGCTGAAAACGCCTGTTTTGGGACTCTGCAGAGAAAGTGTTTGCAGACTGCTGAATCCACACACGGGTTTAACTCTGGAAGTTGAGTGCACACATTGACAACCGTTCTGTTAGATAGCTGCGTTTTGGATTTAGAAGCAGATATTTCCCTGTGCTTACTGCCGTTTCTTCCATATGCCGGTAATGGGCTGAAAACGCCTGTTTTGGGACTCTGCAGAGAAGATGTTTGCAGACTGCTGAATCCACACACGGGTTTAACTCTGGAAGTTGAGTGCACACATTGACAACCGTTCTGTTAGATAGCTGTGTTTTGGATTTAGAAGCAGATATTTCCCTGTGCTTACTGCCCTTTCTTCCATATGCCGGTAATGGGCTGAAAACGCCTGTTTTGGGACTCTGCAGAGAAAGTGTTTGCAGACTGCTGAATCCATACACGGGTTTAACTCTGGAAGTTGAGTGCACACATTGACAACCGTTCTGTTAGATAGCTGCGTTTTGGATTTAGAAGCAGATATTTCCCTGGGGTTACTGCTGTTTCTTCCACATGCCGGTAAAGGGCTGAAAACGCCTGTTTTGGGACTCTGCAGAGAAAGTGTTGCAGACTGCTGAATCCACACACGGGTTTAACTCTGGAAGTTGAGTGCACACATTGACAACCGTTCTGTTAGATAGCTGCTTTTTGGATTTAGAAGCAGATATTTCCCTGTGCTTACTGCTGTTTCTTCCATATGCCGGTAATGGGCTGAAAACGCCTGTTTTGGGACTCTGCAGGGAAATTGTTTGCAGACTGCTGAATCCACACACGGGTTTAATTCTGGAAGTTGAGTGCACACATTGACAACCGTTCTGTTAGATAGCTGCGTTTTGGATTTAGAAGCAGATATTTCCCTGTGCTTACTGCCGTTTCTTCCATATGCCGGTAATGGGCTGAAAATGCCTGTTTTGGGACTCTGCAGAGAAAGTGTTTGCAGACTGCTGAATCCACACACGGGTTTAACTCTGGAAGTTGAGTGCACACATTGACAACCGTTCTGTTAGATAGCTGCGTTTTGGATTTAGAAGCAGATATTTCCCTGTGCTTACTGCTGTTTCTTCCATATGCCGGTAATGGGCTGAAAACGCCTGTTTTGGGACTCTGCAGAGAAAGTGTTTGCAGACTGCTGAATCCACACGCTGGTTTAACTCTGGAAGTTGAGTGCACAGATTGACAACCGTTCTGTTAGATAGCTGCGTTTTGGATTTAGAAGCAGATATTTCCCTGTGCTTACTGCTGTTTCTTCCATATGCCGGTAATGGGCTGAAAACGCCTGTTTGGGGACTCTGCAGAGAAAGTGTTTGCAGACTGCTGAATCCACACACCGGTTTAACTCTGGAAGTTGAGTGCACACATTGACAACCGTTCTGTTAGATAGCTGCGTTTTGGATTTAGAAGCAGATATTTCCCTGGGCTTACTGCGGTTTCTTCCATATGCCGGTAATGGGCTGAAAACGCCTTTTTGGGGACTCTGCAGAGAAAGTGTTTGCAGACTGCTGAATCCACACACGGGTTTAACTCTGGAAGTTGAGTGCACACATTGACAACCGTTCTGTTAGATAGCTGCGTTTTGGATTTAGAAGCAGATATTTCCCTGTGCTTACTGCTGTTTCTTCTATATGCCGGTTATGGCCTGAAAACGCCTGTTTTGGGACTCTGCAGAGAAAGTGTTTGCAGACTGCTGAATCCACACACGGGTTTAACTCTGGAAGTTGAGTGCACACATTGACAACCGTTCTGTTAGATAGCTGCGTTTTGGATTTAGAAGCAGATATTTCCCTGTGCTTACTGCTGTTTCTTCCATATGCCGATAATGGGCTGAAAACGCCTGTTTTGGGACTCTGTAGAGAAAGTGTTTCCAGACTGCTGAATCCACACACGGGTTTAACTCTGGAAGTTGAGTGCACACATTGACAACCGTTCTGTTAGATAGCTGCGTTTTGGATTTAGAAGCAGATATTTCCCTGTGCTTACTGCCGTTTCTTCCATATGCCGGTAATGGGCTGAAAACGCCTGTTTTGGGACTCTGCAGAGAAAGTGTTTGCAGACTGCTGAATCCACACACGGGTTTATCTCTGGAAGTTGAGTACAAACATTGACAACCGTTCTGTTAGATAGCTGCATTTTGGATTTAGAAGCAGATATTTCCCTGTGCTTACTGCTGATTCTTCCTTATGCCGGTAATGGGCTGAAAACGCCTGTTTTGGGACTCTGCAGAGAAAGTGTTTGCAGACTGCTGAATCCACACACGGGTTTATCTCTGGAAGCTGAGTACACACATTGACAACCGTTCTGTTAGATAGCTGCATTTTGGATTTAGAAGCAGATATTTCCCTGTGCTTACTGCTGATTCCTCCATTCGCCGGTAATGGGCTGAAAACGCCTGTTTTGGGACTCTGCAGAGAAAGTGTTTGCAGACTGCTGAATCCACACACGGGTTTAACTCTGGAAGTTGAGTGCACAGATTGACAACCGTTCTGTTAGATAGCTGCGTTTTGGATTTAGAAGCAGATATTTCCCTGTGCTTACTGCTGTTTCTTCCATATGCCGGTAATGGGCTGAAAACGCCTGTTTGGGGACTCTGCAGAGAAAGTGTTTGCAGACTGCTGAATCCACACACCGGTTTAACTCTGGAAGTTGAGTGCACACATTGACAACCGTTCTGTTAGATAGCTGCGTTTTGGATTTAGAAGCAGATATTTCCCTGTGCTTACTGCTGTTTCTTCCATCTGCCGGTATTGGGCTGAAAACGCCTGTTTTGGGACTCTGCACAGAAAGTGTTTGCAGACTGCTGAATCCACACTCGGGTTTATCTCTGGAAGTTGAGTGCACGCATTGACAACCATTCAGTTAGATAGCTGCCTTTTGGTTTTAGAAGCAGTTATTTCTCTTTACAGCATATACTCTCATTCACTCTGGAATAGCCAAACGCAGCTCCTAAAAGAAACGGGTTTCTAAGTATAATCAGATATTTCTCTTTACATCTTGTACCCCAGTACACTCTGATATATGCATACGCAGCTCCTGGAAGAAACGTGTTTGTAACTCGCGGAATCTGTGCATATATTGAAGTCCCTTAGGTGAATGAACACTCAGCAGAGGAGTTTGAAAAAAACATTTCTTCCATGTTATAGATGCACTGTTAACTGCTATTGCTTTTAGGCTGGTGTTTTCCTGGAAATGTTGGTTTTAGAATTTCCATATAAATGGTTTGTAAACTGCTGCTTAAGTGGAGCAGTTTAATTCGTTAAGTTGAATGCCCTCATTCACAATCATTCTGTTAGCTAGCTCCGTTTTGGTTTTAGAAGCCTGTGTTTCTAGTTACAGCATATACTCCCATTCATTCTGGAATAGCCAAACGCAGCTCCCAGAATAGACGTGTTTCTAAGTCGCTGAATCTAAACATAGATTCAACTCCCTTAGGTGAACGAACACACAGCACAGCAGTTTGAAAGAAACGTTTTATTTGAGTTTTAGACGCAGTCTTATTGCTATTTCTTAGAGGCCGGTATTTTGCTGGGAATGTCTGTTTTAGAATCTGCACAAAAATCTTTTCTAAACTGCTGCATAGAAACAACAGTTTATCTCAATAAGCTGAATGCACACAGTGACAACCATTCTGTTAGATGGCTCCGTGTTTGTTTTAGAAACAGATATTTCACTTTAAATCTTATACTCCAGTACACTCTGGAATATGCAAATGCAGCTCCTGGAAGAAACGTGTTTCTTACTCGCTGAATCTGAATATATACTCAAGACTCTTAGGTGAATGAACACAGAGCAGAGCATTTTGAAGAAAACGTTTCTTCTATGTTATAGATGCAGTCTTACTGCTACTTCTTTTAGGCTGGTGTTTTGCTGCAAATGTTGATTTTAGAATTTGCATATAAAGGGTTTCTAAACTGCTGCCTAAGAAGAGCAGATTAACCCTTTAAGTTGAATGCACACATTCACAACCATTCTGTTAGATAGCTCCGTTTTGGTTTTAGAAACAGATATTTCTCTTTACAGCATTTACTCCCATACACTCTGGAATATCGAAATGCAGCTCCTAGAATAAACGTGTTTCAAACTCGCTGAATCCAAACATAGATTCAACGACCTTTGGTGAACGAACACACTGCAGAGCAGTTTGAAAGAAACGTTCCCTCTGAGTTTTAGACGCAGTCTTACTGCTATTTCTTATAGGCCGGTATTTTGCTGGAAATGTCTGTTTGAGAATCTACACAGAAATGTTTTCTAAACTGCTGCATACAAACAGCAGTTTAGCTCAGTAAGTTGAATGCACACATTGACAACCATTCCATTAGATCATCCGTTTTTCTTTTGGAACGAGACATTTGTCTTTACATCTTATACTCCAGTATACTCTGGAATAGGCAAACACAGCTCCTGGAAGAAACGTGTTGCTAACTAGCTGAATCTGAACATATATTCAAGTCTCTTATATGAATGAACACACAGCAGAGCAGTTTGAAAACAGTTTCTTCCATGTTAAAGATGCAGTCTTACTGCTATTTCCTATAGGCTGGTGTTTTGCTGGAAAGGTCTGTATTTGCATATAAAGGGCTTCTAAAGTGCTGCATGAGAAGAGCAGTTTACCTCTTTAAGCCGAAGGCACACATTCACAACCACTCTGCTAGATAGATCCATTTTGGTTTTAGAAACAGATATTTCTCTTTACAGCATATACTCCCATTCAATCTGGAATATCCAAAGACAGCTCCTAGAATAAACGTGTTTCTATCTCGCTGAATCTAAACATAGATTCAACTCCCTTAGGCCAAAGAACACAAGGCCGAGTAGTTTGAAAGAAACGTTTCTTCTGAGTTTTAGACGCAGTCTTAATGCTCTTTCTTATATATGCCGGTACTGGGCCGGAAAGGCCTGTTTTGAGACTCTGCACAGAAAGTGTTTGCAGACTGCTGAATCCACACACGGGTTTAACTCTGGAAGTTGAGTGCACACATTGACAACCGTTCTGTTAGATAGCTGCGTTTTGGATTTAGAAGCAGATATTTCCCTGTGCTTACTGCTGTTTCTTCCATATGCCGGTAATGGGCTGAAAACGCCTGTTTTGGGACTCTGCAGAGAAAGTGTTTGCAGACTGCTGAATCCACACACGGGTTTAACTCTGGAAGTTGAGTGCACACATTGACAACCGTTCTGTTAGATAGCTGCGTTTTGGATTTAGAAGCAGATATTTCCCTGTGCTTACTGCTGTTTCTTCCATATGCCGGTAATGGGCTGAAAACGCCTGTTTTGGGACTCTGCAGAGAAAGTGTTTGCAGACTGCTGAATCCACACACGGGTTTAACTCTGGAAGTTGAGTGCACACATTGACAACCGTTCTGTTAGATAGCTGCGTTTTGGATTTAGAAGCAGATATTTCCCTATGCTTACTGCTGTTTCTTCCATATGCCGGTAATGGGCTGAAAACGCCTGTTTTGGAACTCTGCAGAGAAAGTGTTTGCAGACTGCTGAATCCACACACGGGTTTAACTCTGGAAGTTGAGTGCACACATTGACAACCGTTCTGTTAGATAGCTGCGTTTTGGATTTAGAAGCAGATATTTCCCTGGGCTTACTGCTGTTTCTTCCATATGCCGGTAATGGGCTGAAAACGCCTGTTTTGGGACTCTGCAGAGAAAGTGTTTGCAGACTGCTGAATCCACACGCTGGTTTAACTCTGGAAGTTGAGTGCACAGATTGACAACCGTTCTGTTAGATAGCTGCGTTTTGGATTTAGAAGCAGATATTTCCCTGTGCTTACTGCTGTTTCTTCCATATGCCGGTAATGGGCTGAAAACGCCTGTTTGGGGACTCTGCAGAGAAAGTGTTTGCAGACTGCTGAATCCACACACCGGTTTAACTCTGGAAGTTGAGTGCACACATTGACAACCGTTCTGTTAGATAGCTGCGTTTTGGATTTAGAAGCAGATATTTCCCTGGGCTTACTGCGGTTTCTTCCATATGCCGGTAATGGGCTGAAAACGCCTTTTTGGGGACTCTGCAGAGAAAGTGTTTGCAGACTGCTGAATCCACACACGGGTTTAACTCTGGAAGTTGAGTGCACACATTGACAACCGTTCTGTTAGATAGCTGCGTTTTGGATTTAGAAGCAGATATTTCCCTGTGCTTACTGCTGTTTCTTCCATATGCCGGTAATGGGCTGAAAACGCCTGTTTTGGTACTCTGCAGAGAAAGTGTTTGCAGACTGCTGAATCCACACACGGGTTTAACTCTGGAAGTTGAGTGGACACATTGACAACCGTTCTGTTAGATAGCTGCGTTTTGGATTTAGAAGCAGATATTTCCCTGTGCTTACTGCTGTTTCTTCCATATGCCGGTAATGGGCTGAAAACGCCTGTTTTGGGACTCTGCAGAGAAAGTGTTTCCAGACTGCTGAATCCACACACTGGTTTAACTCTGGAAGTTGAGTGCACACATTGACAACCGTTCTGTTAGATAGCTGCGTTTTGGATTTAGAAGCAGATATTTCCCTGTGCTTACTGCCGTTTCTTCCATATGCCGGTAATGGGCTGAAAACGCCTGTTTTGGGACTCTGCAGAGAAAGTGTTTGCAGACTGCTGAATCCACACACGGGCTTAACTCTGGAAGTTGAGTGCACACATTGACAACCGTTCTGTTAGATAGCTGCGTTTTGGATTTAGAAGCAGATATTTCCCTGTGCTTACTGCTGTTTCTTACATATGCCGGTAAAGGGCTGAAAACGCCTGTTTTGGGACTATGCAGAGAAAGGGTTTGCAGACTGCTGAATCCACACACTGGTTTAACTCTGGAAGTTGAGTGCACACATTGACAACAGTTCTGTTAGATAGCTGCATTTTGGATTTAGAAGCAGATATTTCCCTGTGCTTACTGCTGTTTCTTCCATATGCCGGTAATGGGCAGAAAACGCCTGTTTTGGGACTCTGCAGAGAAAGTGTTTGCAGACTGCTGAATCCACACACGGGTTTATCTCTGGAAGTTGAGTGCACACATTGACAACCGTTCTGTTAGATAGCTGCATTTTGGATTTAGAAGCAGATATTTCCCTGTGCTTACTGCTGTTTCTTCCATATGCCGGTAATGGGCAGAAAACGCCTGTTTTGGGACTCTGCAGAGAAAGTGTTTGCAGACTGCTGAATCCACACACGGGTTTAACTCTGGAAGTTGAGTGCACACATTGACAACCGTTCTGTTAGATAACTGCGTTTTGCATTTAGAAGCAGATATTTCCCTGCGCTTACTGCTGTTTCTTCCGTATGCCGGTAATGGGCTGAAAACGCCTGTTTTGGGACTCTGCAGAGAAAGTGTTTCCAGACTGCTGAATCCACACACGGGTTTAACTCTGGAAGTTGAGTGCACACATTGACAACCGTTCTGTTAGATAGCTGCGTTTTGGATTTAGAAGCAGATATTTCCATGTGCTTACTGTAGTTTCTTTCATATGCCGGTAATGGGCTGAAAACGCCTGTTTTGGGACTCTGCAGAGAAAGTGTTTGCAGACTGCTGAATCCACAGACGGGTTTAACTCTGGAAGTTGAGTGCACACATTGACAACCATTCCATTAGATCATCCGTTTTTCTTTTGGAACGAGACATTTGTCTTTACATCTTATACTCCAGTATACTCTGGAATAGGCAAACACAGCTCCTGGAAGAAACGTGTTGCTAACTAGCTGAATCTGAACATATATTCAAGTCTCTTATATGAATGAACACACAGCAGAGCAGTTTGAAAACAGTTTCTTCCATGTTAAAGATGCAGTCTTACTGCTATTTCCTATAGGCTGGTGTTTTGCTGGAAAGGTCTGTATTTGCATATAAAGGGCTTCTAAAGTGGTGCATGAGAAGAGCAGTTTACCTCTTTAAGCCGAAGGCACACATTCACAACCACTCTGCTAGATAGATCCATTTTGGTTTTAGAAACAGATATTTCTCTTTACAGCATATACTCCCATTCAATCTGGAATATCCAAAGACAGCTCCTAGAATAAACGTGTTTCTATCTCGCTGAATCTAAACATAGATTCAACTCCCTTAGGCCAAAGAACACAAGGCCGAGTAGTTTGAAAGAAACGTTTCTTCTGAGTTTTAGACGCAGTCTTAATGCTCTTTCTTATATATGCCGGTACTGGGCCGGAAAGGTCTGTTTTGAGACTCTGCAGAGAAAGTGTTTGCAGACTGCTGAATCCACAGACGGGTTTAACTCTGGAAGTTGAGTGCACACATTGACAACCGTTCTGTTAGATAGCTGCGTTTTGGATTTAGAAGCAGATATTTCCCTGTGCTTACTGCTGTTTCTTCCATATGCCGGTAAAGGGCTGAAAACGCCTGTTTTGGGACTCTGCAGAGAAAGGGTTTGCAGACTGCTGAATCCACACACTGGTTTAACTCTGGAAGTTGAGTGCACACATTGACAACCGTTCTGTTAGATAGCTGCGTTTTGGATTTAGAAGCAGATATTTCCCTGTGCTTACTGCTGTTTCTTCCATATGCCGGTAATGGGCTGAAAACGCCTGTTTTGGGACTCTGCAGAGAAAGTGTTTGCAGACTGCTGAATCCACACACGGGTTTAACACGGGAAGTTGAGTGCACACATTGACAACCGTTCTGTTAGATAGCTGCGTTTTGGATTTAGAAGCAGATATTTCCCTGGGCTTACTGCCGTT
Source organism: Aotus nancymaae (assembly GCF_030222135.1). Taxonomy (NCBI): domain Eukaryota; kingdom Metazoa; phylum Chordata; class Mammalia; order Primates; family Aotidae; genus Aotus; species Aotus nancymaae. Next base: position 68,955 of record NW_026988578.1, on the reverse strand, counting down.
TCTTCCGTATGCCGGTAATGGGCTGAAAACGCCTGTTTTCGGACTCTGCAGAGAAGATGTTTGCAGACTGCTGAATCCACACACGGGTTTAACTCTGGAAGTTGAGTGCACACATTGACAACCGTTCTGTTAGATAGCTGCGTTTTGGATTTAGAAGCAGATATTTCCCTGTGCTTACTGCTGTTTCTTCCATATGCCGGTAATGGGCTGAAAACGCCTGTTTTGGGACTCTGCAGAGAAAGTGTTTGCAGACTGCTGAATCCACACACGGGTTTAACTCTGGAAGTTGAGTGCACACATTGACAACCGTTCTGTTAGATAGCTGCGTTTTGGATTTAGAAGCAGATATTTCCCTGGGCTTACTGCTGTTTCTTCCATATGCCGGTAATGGGCTGAAAACGCCTGTTTTGGGACTCTGCAGAGAAAGTGTTTGCAGACTGCTGAATCCACACACGGGTTTAACTCTGTAAGTTGAGTGCACACATTGACAACCGTTCTGTTTGATAGCTGCGTTTTGGATTTCGAAGCAGATATTTCCCTGTGCTTACTGCTGTTTCTTCCATATGCCGGTAATGGGCTGAAAACGCCTGTTTTGGGACTCTGCAGAGAAAGTGTTGGCAGACTGCTGAATCCACACACGGGTTTAACTCTGGAAGTTTAGTGCACACATTGACAACCGTTCTGTTAGATAGCTGCCTTTTGGTTTTAGAAGCAGTTATTTCTCTTTACAGCATATACTCTCATTCACTCTGGAATAGCCAAACGCAGCTCCTAAAAGAAACGGGTTTCTAAGTATAATCAGATATTTCTCTTTACATCTTGTACCCCAGTACACTCTGATATATGCATACGCAGCTCCTGGAAGAAACGTGTTTGTAACTCGCGGAATCTGTGCATATATTGAAGTCCCTTAGGTGAATGAACACTCAGCAGAGGAGTTTGAAAAAAACATTTCTTCCATGTTATAGATGCACTGTTAACTGCTATTGCTTTTAGGCTGGTGTTTTCCTGGAAATGTTGGTTTTAGAATTTCCATATAAATGGTTTGTAAACTGCTGCTTAAGTGGAGCAGTTTAATTCGTTAAGTTGAATGCCCTCATTCACAATCATTCTGTTAGCTAGCTCCGTTTTGGTTTTAGAAGCCTGTGTTTCTAGTTACAGCATATACTCCCATTCATTCTGGAATAGCCAAACGCAGCTCCCAGAATAGACGTGTTTCTAAGTCGCTGAATCTAAACATAGATTCAACTCCCTTAGGTGAACGAACACACAGCACAGCAGTTTGAAAGAAACGTTTTATTTGAGTTTTAGACGCAGTCTTATTGCTATTTCTTAGAGGCCGGTATTTTGCTGGGAATGTCTGTTTTAGAATCTGCACAAAAATCTTTTCTAAACTGCTGCATAGAAACAACAGTTTATCTCAATAAGCTGAATGCACACAGTGACAACCATTCTGTTAGATGGCTCCGTGTTTGTTTTAGAACCAGATATTTCACTTTAAACCTTATACTCCAGTACACTCTGGAATATGCAAATGCAGCTCCTGGAAGAAACGTGTTTCTTACTCGCTGAATCTGAATATATACTCAAGACTCTTAGGTGAATGAACACAGAGCAGAGCATTTTGAAGAAAACGTTTCTTCTATGTTATAGATGCAGTCTTACTGCTACTTCTTTTAGGCTGGTGTTTTGCTGCAAATGTTGATTTTAGAATTTGCATATAAAGGGTTTCTAAACTGCTGCCTAAGAAGAGCAGATTAACCCTTTAAGTTGAATGCACACATTCACAACCATTCTGTTAGATAGCTCCGTTTTGGTTTTGGAAACAGATATTTCTCTTTACAGCATTTACTCCCATACACTCTGGAATATCGAAATGCAGCTCCTAGAATAAACGTGTTTCAAACTCGCTGAATCCAAACATAGATTCAACGACCTTTGGTGAACGAACACACTGCAGAGCAGTTTGAAAGAAACGTTCCCTCTGAGTTTTAGACGCAGTCTTACTGCTATTTCTTATAGGCCGGTATTTTGCTGGAAATGTCTGTTTGAGAATCTACACAGAAATGTTTTCTAAACTGCTGCATACAAACAGCAGTTTAGCTCAGTAAGTTGAATGCACACATTGACAACCATTCCATTAGATCATCCGTTTTTCTTTTGGAACGAGACATTTGTCTTTACATCTTATACTCCAGTATACTCTGGAATAGGCAAACACAGCTCCTGGAAGAAACGTGTTGCTAACTAGCTGAATCTGAACATATATTCAAGTCTCTTATATGAATGAACACACAGCAGAGCAGTTTGAAAACAGTTTCTTCCATGTTAAAGATGCAGTCTTACTGCTATTTCCTATAGGCTGGTGTTTTGCTGGAAAGGTCTGTATTTGCATATAAAGGGCTTCTAAAGTGCTGCATGAGAAGAGCAGTTTACCTCTTTAAGCCGAAGGCACACATTCACAACCACTCTGCTAGATAGATCCATTTTGGTTTTAGAAACAGATATTTCTCTTTACAGCATATACTCCCATTCAATCTGGAATATCCAAAGACAGCTCCTAGAATAAACGTGTTTCTATCTCGCTGAATCTAAACATAGATTCAACTCCCTTAGGCCAAAGAACACAAGGCCGAGCAGTTTGAAAGAAACGTTTCTTCTGAGTTTTAGACGCAGTCTTAATGCTCTTTCTTATATATGCCGGTACTGGGCCGGAAAGGCCTGTTTTGAGACTCTGCAGAGAAAGTGTTTGCAGACTGCTGAATCCACACACGGGTTTAACTCTGGAAGTTGAGTGCACACATTGACAACCGTTCTGTTAGATAGCTGCGTTTTGGATTTAGAAGCAGATATTTCCCTGTGCTTACTGCTGTTTCTTCCATATGCCGGTAATGGGCTGAAAACGCCTGTTTGGGGACTCTGCAGAGAAAGTGTTTGCAGACTGCTGAATCCACACACGGGTTTAACTCTGGAAGTTGAGTGCACACATTGACAACCGTTCTGTTAGATAGCTGCGTTTTGGATTTAGAAGCAGATATTACCCTGGGCTTACTGCTGTTTCTTCCATATGCCGGTAATGGGATGAAAACGCCTGTTTTGGGACTCTGCAGAGAAAGTGTTTGCAGACTGCTGAATCCACACACGGGTTTAACTCTGGAAGTTGAGTGCACACATTGACAACCGTTCTGTTAGATAGCTGCGTTTTGGATTTAGAAGCAGATATTTCCCTGTGCTTACTGCTGTTTCTTCCATATGCCGGTAATGGGCTGAAAACGCCTGTTTTGGGACTCTGCAGAGAAAGTGTTTGCAGACTGCTGAATCCACACACGGGTTTAACTCTGGAAGTTGAGTGCACACATTGACAACCGTTCTGTTAGATAGCTGCATTTTGGATTTAGAAGCAGATATTTCCCTATGCTTACTGCTGTTTCTTCCATATGCCGGTAATGGGCTGAAAACGCCTGTTTTGGAACTCTGCAGAGAAAGTGTTGGCAGACTGCTGAATCCACACACGGGTTTAACTCTGGAGGTTGAGTGCACACATTGACAACCGTTCTGTTAGATAGCTGCGTTTTGGATTTAGAAGCAGATATTTCCCTGTGCTTACTGCTGTTTCTTCCATATGCCGGTAATGGGCTGAAAACGCCTGTTTTGGGACTCTGCAGAGAAAGTGTTTGCAGACTGCTGAATCCACACGCTGGTTTAACTCTGGAAGTTGAGTGCACAGATTGACAACCGTTCTGTTAGATAGCTGCGTTTTGGATTTAGAAGCAGATATTTCCCTGTGCTTACTGCCGTTTCTTCCATATGCCGGTAATGGGCTGAAAACGCCTGTTTGGGGACTCTGCAGAGAAAGTGTTTGCAGACTGCTGAATCCACACACCGGTTTAACTCTGGAAGTTGAGTGCACACATTGACAACCGTTCTGTTAGATAGCTGCGTTTTGGATTTAGAAGCAGATATTTCCCTGGGCTTACTGCGGTTTCTTCCATATGCCGGTAATGGGCTGAAAACACCTTTTTGGGGACTCTGCAGAGAAAGTGTTTGCAGACTGCTGAATCCACACACGGGTTTAACTCTGGAAGTTGAGTGCACACATTGACAACCGTTCTGTTAGATAGCTGCGTTTTGGATTTAGAAGCAGATATTTCCCTGTGCTTACTGCTGTTTCTTCTATATGCCGGTTATGGCCTGAAAACGCCTGTTTTGGGACTCTGCAGAGAAAGTGTTTGCAGACTGCTGAATCCACACACGGGTTTAACTCTGGAAGTTGAGTGCACACATTGACAACCGTTCTGTTAGATAGCTGCGTTTTGGATTTAGAAGCAGATATTTCCCTGTGCTTACTGCTGTTTCTTCCATATGCCGATAATGGGCTGAAAACGCCTGTTTTGGGACTCTGTAGAGAAAGTGTTTCCAGACTGCTGAATCCACACACGGGTTTATCTCTGGAAGTTGAGTACAAACATTGACAACCGTTCTGTTAGATAGCTGCATTTTGGATTTAGAAGCAGATATTTCCCTGTGCTTACTGCTGATTCTTCCTTATGCCGGTAATGGGCAGAAAACGCCTGTTTTGGGACTCTGCAGAGAAAGTGTTTGCAGACTGCTGAATCCACACACGGGTTTATCTCTGGAAGCTGAGTACACACATTGACAACCGTTCTGTTAGATAGCTGCATTTTGGATTTAGAAGCAGATATTTCCCTGTGCTTACTGCTGATTCCTCCATACGCCGGTAATGGGCTGAAAACGCCTGTTTTGGGACTCTGCAGAGAAAGTGTTTGCAGACTGCTGAATCCACACACGGGTTTAACTCTGGAAGTTGAGTGCACACATTGACAACCGTTCTGTTAGATAGCTGCGTTTTGGATTTAGAAGCAGATATTTCCCTGTGCTTACTGCCGTTTCTTCCATATGCCGGTAATGGGCTGAAAACGCCTGTTTTGGGACTCTGCAGAGAAAGTGTTTCCAGACTGCTGAATCCACACACGGGTTTAACTCTGGAAGTTGAGTGCACACATTGACAACCGTTCTGTTAGATAGCTGCGTTTTGGATTTAGAAGCAGATATTTCCCTGTGCTTACTGCCGTTTCTTCCATATGCCGGTAATGGGCTGAAAACGCCTGTTTTGGGACTCTGCAGAGAAAGTGTTTGCAGACTGCTGAATCCACACACGGGTTTAACTCTGGAAGTTGAGTGCACACATTGACAACCGTTCTGTTAGATAGCTGCGTTTTGGATTTAGAAGCAGATATTTCCCTGTGCTTACTGCTGTTTCTTCTATATGCCGGTTATGGCCTGAAAACGCCTGTTTTGGGACTCTGCAGAGAAAGTGTTTGCAGACTGCTGAATCCACACACGGGTTTAACTCTGGAAGTTGAGTGCACACATTGACAACCGTTCTGTTAGATAGCTGCGTTTTGGATTTAGAAGCAGATATTTCCCTGTGCTTACTGCTGTTTCTTCCATATGCCGATAATGGGCTGAAAACGCCTGTTTTGGGACTCTGTAGAGAAAGTGTTTCCAGACTGCTGAATCCACACACGGGTTTAACTCTGGAAGTTGAGTGCACACATTGACAACCGTTCTGTTAGATAGCTGCGTTTTGGATTTAGAAGCAGATATTTCCCTGTGCTTACTGCCGTTTCTTCCATATGCCGGTAATGGGCTGAAAACGCCTGTTTTGGGACTCTGCAGAGAAAGTGTTTGCAGACTGCTGAATCCACACACGGGTTTATCTCTGGAAGTTGAGTACAAACATTGACAACCGTTCTGTTAGATAGCTGCATTTTGGATTTAGAAGCAGATATTTCCCTGTGCTTACTGCTGATTCTTCCTTATGCCGGTAATGGGCAGAAAACGCCTGTTTTGGGACTCTGCAGAGAAAGTGTTTGCAGACTGCTGAATCCACACACGGGTTTATCTCTGGAAGCTGAGTACACACATTGACAACCGTTCTGTTAGATAGCTGCATTTTGGATTTAGAAGCAGATATTTCCATGTGCTTACTGCTGATTCCTCCATACGCCGGTAATGGGCTGAAAACGCCTGTTTTGGGACTCTGCAGAGAAAGTGTTTGCAGACTGCTGAATCCACACACGGGTTTAACTCTGGAAGTTGAGTGCACACATTGACAACCGTTTTGTTAGATAGCTGCGTTTTGGATTTAGAAGCAGATATTTCCCTGTGCTTACTGCCGTTTCTTCCATATGCCGGTAATGGGCTGAAAACGCCTGTTTTGGGACTCTGCAGAGAAAGTGTTTCCAGACTTCTGAATCCACACACGGGTTTAACTCTGGAAGTTGAGTGCACACATTGACAACCGTTCTGTTAGATAGCTGCGTTTTGGATTTAGAAGCAGATATTTCCCTGTGCTTACTGCTGTTTCTTCCATATGCCGGTAAAGGGCTGAAAACGCCTGTTTTGGGACTATGCAGAGAAAGGGTTTGCAGACTGCTGAATCCACACACGGGTTTATCTCTGGAAGCTGAGTGCACACATTGACAACCGTTCTGTTAGATAGCTGCATTTTGGATTTAGAAGCAGATATTTCCCTGTGCTTACTGCTGTTTATTCCATATGCCGGTAATGGGCAGAAAACGGCTGTTTTGGGACTCTGCAGAGAAAGTGTTTGCAGACTGCTGAATCCACACACGGGTTTAACTCTGGAAGTTGAGTGCACACATTGACAACCGTTCTGTTAGATAGCTGCGTTTTGGATTTAGAAGCAGATATTTCCCTGGGCTTACTGCTGTTTCTTCCATATGCCAGTAATGGTCTGAAAACGCCTGTTTTGGGACTCTGCAGAGAAAGTGTTTGCAGACTCCTGAATCCACACAAGGGTTTAACTCTGGAAGTTGAGTGCACACATTGACAACCGTTCTGTTAGATAGCTGCGTTTTGGATTTAGAAGCAGATATTTCCCTGTGCTTACTGCCGTTTCTTCCATATGCCGGTAATGGGCTGAAAACGCCTGTTTTGGGACTCTGCAGAGAAAGGGTTTGCAGACTGCTGAATCCACACACTGGTTTAACTCTGGAAGTTGAGTGCACACATTGACAACCGTTCTGTTAGATAGCTGCGTTTTGGATTTAGAAGCAGATATTTCCCTGTGCTTACTGCCGTTTCTTCCATATGCCGGTAATGGGCTGAAAACGCCTGTTTTGGGACTCTGCAGAGAAAGTGTTTGCAGACTCCTGAATCCACACAAGGGTTTAACTCTGGAAGTTGAGTGCACACATTGACAACCGTTCTGTTAGATAGCTGCGTTTTGGATTTAGAAGCAGATATTTCCCTGGGCTTACTGCTGTTTCTTAAATATGCCAGTAATGGTCTGAAAACGCCTGTTTTGGGACTCTGCAGAGAAAGTGTTTGCAGACTCCTGAATCCACACAAGGGTTTAACTCTGGAAGTTGAGTGCACACATTGACAACCGTTCTGTTAGATAGCTGCGTTTTGGATTTAGAAGCAGATATTTCCCTGTGCTTACTGCCGTTTCTTCCATATGCCGGTAATGGGCTGAAAACGCCTGTTTTGGGACTCTGCAGAGAAAGGGTTTGCAGACTGCTGAATCCACACACCGGTTTAACTCTGGAAGTTGAGTGCACACATTGACAACCGTTCTGTTAGATAGCTGCGTTTTGGATTTAGAAGCAGATATTTCCCTGTGCTTACTGCCGTTTCTTCCATATGCCGGTAATGGGCTGAAAACGCCTGTTTTGGGACTCTGCAGAGAAAGTGTTTGCAGACTGCTGAATCCACACACGGGTTTAACTCTGGAAGTTGAGTGCACACATTGACAACCGTTCTGTTAGATAGCTGCGTTTTGGATTTAGAAGCAGATATTTCCCTGTGCTTACTGCTGTTTCTTCCATATGCCGGTAATGGGCAGAAAACGCCTGTTTTGGGACTCTGCAGAGAAAGTGTTTGCAGACTGCTGAATCCACACACGGGTTTATCTCTGGAAGCTGAGTACACACATTGACAACCGTTCTGTTAGATAGCTGCATTTTGGATTTAGAAGCAGATATTTCCCTGTGCTTACTGCTGATTCCTCCATACGCCGGTAATGGGCTGAAAACGCCTGTTTTGGGACTCTGCAGAGAAAGTGTTTGCAGACTGCTGAATCCACACACGGGTTTAACTCTGGAAGTTGAGTGCACACATTGACAACCGTTCTGTTAGATAGCTGCGTTTTGGATTTAGAAGCAGATATTTCCCTGTGCTTACTGCCGTTTCTTCCATATGCCGGTAATGGGCTGAAAACGCCTGTTTTGGGACTCTGCAGAGAAAGTGTTTCCAGACTGCTGAATCCACACACGGGTTTAACTCTGGAAGTTGAGTGCACACATTGACAACCGTTCTGTTAGATAGCTGCGTTTTGGATTTAGAAGCAGATATTTCCCTGTGCTTACTGCCGTTTCTTCCATATGCCGGTAATGGGCTGAAAACGCCTGTTTTGGGACTCTGCAGAGAAAGTGTTTGCAGACTGCTGAATCCACACACGGGTTTAACTCTGGAAGTTGAGTGCACACATTGACAACCGTTCTGTTAGATAGCTGAGTTATGGATTTAGAAGCAGATATTTCCCTGTGCTTACTGCTGTTTCTTCCATATGCCGGTAAAGGGCTGAAAACGCCTGTTTTGGGACTATGCAGAGAAAGGGTTTGCAGACTGCTGAATCCACACACGGGTTTAACTCTGGAAGTTGAGTGCACACATTGACAACCGTTCTGTTAGATAGCTGCGTTTTGGATTTAGAAGCAGATATTTCCCTGTGCTTACTGCTGTTTCTTCCATATGCCGGTAATGGGCTGAAATCGCCTGTTTTGGGACTCTGCAGAGAAAGTGTTTGCAGACTGCTGAATCCACACACGGGTTTAACTCTGGAAGTTGAGTGCACACATTGACAACCGTTCTGTTAGATAGCTGCGTTTTGGATTTAGAAGCAGATATTTCCCTGTGCTTACTGCCGTTTCTTCCATATGCCGGTAATGGGCTGAAAACGCCTGTTTTGGGACTCTGCAGAGAAAGTGTTTGCAGACTGCTGAATCCACACACGGGTTTAACTCTGGAAGTTGAGTGCACACATTGACAACCGTTCTGTTAGATAGCTGCGTTTTGGATTTAGAAGCAGATATTTCCCTGTGCTTACTGCCGTTTCTTCCATATGCCGGTAATGGGCTGAAAACGCCTGTTTTGGGACTCTGCAGAGAAGATGTTTGCAGACTGCTGAATCCACACACGGGTTTAACTCTGGAAGTTGAGTGCACACATTGACAACCGTTCTGTTAGATAGCTGCGTTTTGGATTTAGAAGCAGATATTTCCCTGTGCTTACTGCCGTTTCTTCCATATGCCGGTAATGGGCTGAAAACGCCTGTTTTGGGACTCTGCAGAGAAAGTGTTTCCAGACTGCTGAATCCACACACGGGTTTAACTCTGGAAGTTGAGTGCACACATTGACAACCGTTCTGTTAGATAGCTGCGTTTTGGATTTAGAAGCAGATATTTCCCTGTGCTTACTGCCGTTTCTTCCATATGCCGGTAATGGGCTGAAAACGCCTGTTTTGGGACTCTGCAGAGAAAGTGTTTGCAGACTGCTGAATCCACACACGGGTTTAACTCTGGAAGTTGAGTGCACACATTGACAACCGTTCTGTTAGATAGCTGAGTTATGGATTTAGAAGCAGATATTTCCCTGTGCTTACTGCTGTTTCTTCCATATGCCGGTAAAGGGCTGAAAACGCCTGTTTTGGGACTATGCAGAGAAAGGGTTTGCAGACTGCTGAATCCACACACGGGTTTATCTCTGGAAGTTGAGTACAAACATTGACAACCGTTCTGTTAGATAGCTGCATTTTGGATTTAGAAGCAGATATTTCCCTGTGCTTACTGCTGATTCTTCCATATGCCGGTAATGGGCAGAAAACGCCTGTTTTGGGACTCTGCAGAGAAAGTGTTTGCAGACTGCTGAATCCACACACGGGTTTAACTCTGGAAGTTGAGTGCACACATTGACAACCGTTCTGTTAGATAGCTGCGTTTTGGATTTAGAAGCAGATATTTCCCTGTACTTACTGCCGTTTCTTCCATATGCCGGTAATGGGCTGAAAACGCCTGTTTTGGGACTCTGCAGAGAAAGTGTTTGCAGACTGCTGAATCCACACACGGGTTTATCTCTGGAAGTTGAGTGCACACATTGACAACCGTTCTGTTAGATAGCTTCGTTTTGGATTTAGAAGCAGATATTTCCCTGTGCTTACTGCTGTTTCTTCCATATGCCGGTAAAGGGCTGAAAACGCCTGTTTTGGGACTATGCAGAGAAAGGGTTTGCAGACTGCTGAATCCACACACGGGTTTATCTCTGGAAGCTGAGTGCACACATTGACAACCGTTCTGTTAGATAGCTGCATTTTGGATTTAGAAGCAGATATTTCCCTGTGCTTACTGCTGTTTCTTCCATATGCCGGTAATGGGCAGAAAACGGCTGTTTTGGGACTCTGCAGAGAAAGTGTTTGCAGACTGCTGAATCCACACACGGGTTTAACTCTGGAAGTTGAGTGCACACATTGACAACCGTTCTGTTAGATAACTTCGTTTTGGATTTAGAAGCAGATATTTCCCTGTGCTTACTGCTGTTTCTTCCATATGCCGGTAATGGGCTGAAAACGCCTGTTTTGGGACTCTGCAGAGAAAGTGTTTGCAGACTGCTGAATCCACACACGGGTTTAACTCTGGAAGTTGAGTGCACACATTGACAACCGTTCTGTTAGATAGCTGCGTTTTGGATTTAGAAGCAGATATTTCCCTGGGCTTACTGCTGTTTCTTCCATATGCCAGTAATGGTCTGAAAACGCCTGTTTTGGGACTCTGCAGAGAAAGTGTTTGCAGACTCCTGAATCCACACAAGGGTTTAACTCTGGAAGTTGAGTGCACACATTGACAACCGTTCTGTTAGATAGCTCCGTTTTGGATTTAGAAGCAGATATTTCCCTGGGCTTACTGCTGTTTCTTCCATATGCCAGTAATGGTCTGAAAACGCCTGTTTTGGGACTCTGCAGAGAAAGTGTTTGCAGACTCCTGAATCCACACAAAGGTTTAACTCTGGAAGTTGAGTGCACACATTGACAACCGTTCTGTTAGATAGCTGCGTTTTGGATTTAGAAGCAGATATTTCCCTGTGCTTACTGCCGTTTCTTCCATATGCCGGTAATGGGCTGAAAACGCCTGTTTTGGGACTCTGCAGAGAAAGGGTTTGCAGACTGCTGAATCCACACACTGGTTTAACTCTGGAAGTTGAGTGCACACATTGACAACCGTTCTGTTAGATAGCTGCGTTTTGGATTTAGAAGCAGATATTTCCCTGTGCTTACTGCCGTTTCTTCCATATGCCGGTAATGGGCTGAAAACGCCTGTTTTGGGACTCTGCAGAGAAAGTGTTTGCAGACTGCTGAATCCACACACGGGTTTAACTCTGGAAGTTGAGTGCACACATTGACAACCGTTCTGTTAGATAGCTGCGTTTTGGATTTAGAAGCAGATATTTCCCTGTGCTTACTGCTGTTTCTTCCATATGCCGGTAATGGGCTGAAAACGCCTGTTTTGGGACTCTGCAGAGAAAGTGTTTGCAGACTGCTGAATCCACACAGGGGTTTAACTCTGGAAGCTGAGTGCACACATTGACAACCGTTCTGTTAGATAGCTGCGTTTTGGATTTAGAAGCAGATATTTCCCTGTGCTTACTGCTGTTTCTTCCATATGCCGGTAAAGGGCTGAAAACGCCTGTTTTGGGACTCTGCAGAGAAAGTGTTTGCAGACTGCTGAATCCACACACGGGTTTAACTCTGGAAGTTGAGTGCACACATTGACAACCGTTCTGTTAGATAGCTGCGTTTTCGATTTAGAAGCAGATATTTCCCTGTGCTTACTGCTGTTTCTTCCATATGCCGGTAATGGGCTGAAAACGCCTGTTTTGGGACTCTGCAGAGAAAGTGTTTGCAGACTGCTGAATCCACACACGGGTTTAACTCTGGAAGTTGAGTGCACACATTGACAACCGTTCTGTTAGATAGCTGCGTTTTGGATTTAGAAGCAGATATTTCCCTGTGCTTACTGCCGTTTCTTCCATATGCCGGTAATGGGCTGAAAACGCCTGTTTTGGGACTCTGCAGAGAAGATGTTTGCAGACTGCTGAATCCACACACGGGTTTAACTCTGGAAGTTGAGTGCACACATTGACAACCGTTCTGTTAGATAGCTGTGTTTTGGATTTAGAAGCAGATATTTCCCTGTGCTTACTGCCGCTTCTTCCATATGCCGGTAATGGGCTGAAAACGCCTGTTTTGGGACTCTGCAGAAAAAGTGTTTGCAGACTGCTGAATCCATACACGGGTTTAACTCTGGAAGTTGAGTGCACACATTGACAACCGTTCTGTTAGATAGCTGCGTTTTGGATTTAGAAGCAGATATTTCCCTGGGGTTACTGCTGTTTCTTCCACATGCCGGTAAAGGGCTGAAAACGCCTGTTTTGGGACTCTGCAGAGAAAGTGTTGCAGACTGCTGAATCCACACACGGGTTTAACTCTGGAAGTTGAGTGCACACATTGACAACCGTTCTGTTAGATAGCTGCTTTTTGGATTTAGAAGCAGATATTTCCCTGTGCTTACTGCTGTTTCTTCCATATGCCGGTAATGGGCTGAAAACGCCTGTTTTGGGACTCTGCAGGGAAATTGTTTGCAGACTGCTGAATCCACAAACGGGTTTCATTCTGGAAGTTGAGTGCACACATTGACAACCGTTCTGTTAGATAGCTGCGTTTTGGATTTAGAAGCAGATATTTCCCTGTGCTTACTGCCGTTTCTTCCATATGCCGGTAATGGGCTGAAAATGCCTGTTTTGGGACTCTGCAGAGAAAGTGTTTGCAGACTGCTGAATCCACACACGGGTTTAACTCTGGAAGTTGAGTGCACACATTGACAACCGTTCTGTTAGATAGCTGCGTTTTGGATTTAGAAGCAGATATTTCCCTGTGCTTACTGCTGTTTCTTCCATATGCCGGTAATGGGCTGAAAACGCCTGTTTTGGGACTCTGCAGAGAAAGTGTTTGCAGACTGCTGAATCCACACACGGGTTTAACTCTGGAAGTTGAGTGCACACATTGACAACCGTTCTGTTAGATAGCTGCGTTTTGGATTTAGAAGCAGATATTTCCCTGTGCTTACTGCTGTTTCTTCCATATGCCGGTAATGGCCTGAAAACGCCTGTTTTGGGACTCTGCAGAGAAAGTGTTTGCAGACTGCTGAATCCACACACGGGTTTAACTCTGGAAGTTGAGTGCACACATTGACAACCGTTCTGTTAGATAGCTGCGTTTTGGATTTAGAAGCAGATATTTCCCTGTGCTTACTGCTGTTTCTTCCATATGCCGGTAAAGGGCTGAAAACGCCTGTTTTGGGACTCTGCAGAGAAAGGGTTTGCAGACTGCTGAATCCACACACGGGTTTAATTCTGGAAGTTGAGTGCACACATTGACAACCGTTCTGTTAGATAGCTGCGTTTTGGATTTAGAAGCAGATATTTCCCTGTGCTTACTGCCGTTTCTTCCATATGCCGGTAATGGGCTGAAAACGCCTGTTTTGGGACTCTGCAGAGAAAGTGTTTGCAGACTGCTGAATCCACACACGGGTTTAACTCTGGAAGATGAGTGCACACATTGACAACCGTTCTGTTAGATAGCTGCGTTTTGGATTTAGAAGCAGATATTTCCCTGTGCTTACTGCCGTTTCTTCCATATGCCGGTAATGGGCTGAAAACGCCTGTTTTGGGACTCTGCAGAGAAGATGTTTGCAGACTGCTGAATCCACACACGGGTGTAACTCTGGAAGTTGAGTGCACACATTGACAACCGTTCTGTTAGATAGCTGCGTTTTGGATTTAGAAGCAGATATTTCCCTGTGCTTACTGCTGTTTCTTCCATATGCCGGTAATGGGCTGAAAACGCCTGTTTTGGGACTCTGCAGAGAAAGTGTTTGCAGACTGCTGAATCCACACACGGGTTTAACTCTGGAAGTTGAGTGCACACATTGACAACCGTTCTGTTAGATAGCTGCGTTTTGGATTTAGAAGCAGATATTTCCCTGTGCTTACTGCTGTTTCTTCCATATGCCGGTAATGGGCTGAAAACGCCTGTTTTGGGACTCTGCAGAGAAAGTGTTTGCAGACTGCTGAATCCACACACGGGTTTAACTCTGGAAGTTGAGTGCACACATTGACAACCGTTCTGTTAGATAGCTGCGTTTTGGATTTAGAAGCAGATATTTCCCTGTGCTTACTGCTGTTTCTTCCATATGCCGGTAATGGGCTGAAAACGCCTGTTTTGGGACTCTGCAGAGAAAGTGTTTGCAGACTGCTGAATCCACACACGGGTTTAACTCTGGAAGTTGAGTGCACACATTGACAACCGTTCTGTTAGATAGCTGCGTTTTGGATTTAGAAGCAGATATTTCCCTGTGCTTACTGCCGTTTCTTCCATATGCCGGTAATGGGCTGAAAACGCCTGTTTTGGGACTCTGCAGAGAAAGGGTTTGCAGACTGCTGAATCCACACACTGGTTTAACTCTGGAAGTTGAGTGCACACATTGACAACCGTTCTGTTAGATAGCTGCGTTTTGGATTTAGAAGCAGATATTTCCCTGTGCTTACTGCCGTTTCTTCCATATGCCGGTAATGGGCTGAAAACGCCTGTTTTGGGACTCTGCAGAGAAAGTGTTTGCAGACTGCTGAATCCACACACGGGTTTAACTCTGGAAGTTGAATGCACACATTGACAACCGTTCTGTTAGATAGCTGCGTTTTGGATTTAGAAGCAGATATTTCCCTGTGCTTACTGCCGTTTCTTCCATATGCCGGTAATGGGCTGAAAACGCCTGTTTTGGGACTCTGCAGAGAAAGTGTTTGCAGACTGCTGAATCCACACACGGGTTTAACTCTGGAAGTTGAGTGCACACATTGACAACCGTTCTGTTAGATAGCTGCGTTTTGGATTTAGAAGCAGATATTTCCCTGTGCTTTCTGCCGTTTCTTCCATATGCCGGTAAAGGGCTGAAAACGCCTGTTTTGGGACTCTGCAGAGAAAGGGTTTGCAGACTGCTGAATCCACACACGGGTTTAACTCTGGAAGTTGAGTGCACACATTGACAACCGTTCTGTTAGATAGCTGCGTTTTGGATTTAGAAGCAGATATTTCCCTGTGCTTACTGCCGTTTCTTCCATATGACGGTAATGGGCTGAAAACGCCTGTTTTGGGACTCTGCAGAGAAAGTGTTTGCAGACTGCTGAATCCACACACGGGTTTAAGTCTGGAAGTTGAGTGCACACATTGACAACCGTTCTGTTAGATAGCTGCGTTTTGGATTTAGAAGCAGATATTTCCCTGTGCTTACTGCCGTTTCTTCCATATGCCGGTAATGGGCTGAAAACGCCTGTTTTGGGACTCTGCAGAGAAGATGTTTGCAGACTGCTGAATCCACACACGGGTTTAACTCTGGAAGTTGAGTGCACTCATTGACAACCGTTCTGTTAGATAGCTGCGTTTTGGATTTAGAAGCAGATATTTCCCGGTGCTTACTGCTGTTTCTTCCATATGCCGGTAATGGGCTGAAAACGCCTGTTTTGGGACTCTGCAGAGAAAGTGTTTGCAGACTGCTGAATCCACACACGGGTTTAACTCTGGAAGTTGAGTGCACACATTGACAACCGTTCTGTTAGATAGCTGCGTTTTGGATTTGGAAGCAGATATTTCCCTGTGCTTACTGCTGTTTCTTCCATATGCCGGTAATGGGCTGAAAACGCCTGTTTTGGGATTCTGCAGAGAAAGTGTTTGCAGACTGCAGAATCCACACACGGGTTTAACTCTGGAAGTTGAGTGCACACATTGACAACCGTTCTGTTAGATAGCTGCGTTTTGGATTTAGAAGCAGATATTTCCCTGTGCTTACTGCTGTTTCTTCCATATGCCGGTAATGGGCTGAAAACTCCTGTTTTGGGACTCTGCAGAGAAAGGGTTTGCAGACTGCTGAATCCACACTCGGGTTTAACTCTGGAAGTTGAGTGCACACATTGACAACCGTTCTGTTAGATAGCTGCGTTTTGGATTTAGAAGCAGATATTTCCCTGGGGTTACTGCTGTTTCTTCCATATGCCGGTAAAGGGCTGAAAACGCCTGTTTTGGGACTCTGCAGAGAAAGTGTTTGCAGACTGCTGAATCCACACACGGGTTTAACTCTGGAAGTTGAGTGCACACATTGACAACCGTTCTGTTAGATAGCTGCTTTTTGGATTTAGAAGCAGATATTTCCCTGTGCTTACTGCTGTTTCTTCCATATGCCGGTAATGGGCTGAAAACGCCTGTTTTGGGACTCTGCAGAGAAAGTGTTTGCAGACTGCTGAATCCACACACGGGTTTAACTCTGGAAGTTGAGTGCACACATTGACAACCGTTCTGTTAGATAGCTGCGTTTTGGATTTAGAAGCAGATATTTCCCTGGGCTTACTGCTGTTTCTTCCATATGCCAGTAATGGTCTGAAAACGCCTGTTTTGGGACTCTGCAGAGAAAGTGTTTGCAGACTCCTGAATCCACACACGGGTTTAACTCTGGAAGTTGAGTGCACACATTGACAACTGTTCTGTTAGATAGCTGCGTTTTGGATTTAGAAGCAGATATTTCCCTGTGCTTACTGCTGTTTCTTCCATATGCCGGTAATGGGCTGAAAACGCCTGTTTTGGGACTCTGCAGAGAAAGTGTTTGCAGACTGCTGAATCCACACACGGGTTTAACTCTGGAAGTTGAGTGCACACATTGACAACCGTTCTGTTAGATAGCTGCGTTTTGGATTTAGAAGCAGATATTTCCCTGTGCTTACTGCTGTTTCTTCCATATGCCGGTAATGGGCTGAAAACGCCTGTTTGGGGACTCTCCAGAGAAAGTGTTTGCAGACTGCTGAATCCACACACCGGTTTAACTCTGGAAGTTGAGTGCACACATTGACAACCGTTCTATTAGATAGCTGCGTTTTGGATTTAAAAGCAGATATTTCCCTGTGCTTACTGCTGTTTCTTTCATATGCCGGTAATGGGCTGAAAACGCCTGTTTTGGGACTCTGCAGAGAAAGGGTTTGCAGACTGCTGAATCCACACACGGGTTTAACTCTGGAAGTTGAGTGCACACATTGACAACCGTTCTGTTAGATAGCTGCGTTTTGGATTTAGAAGCAGATATTTCCCTGTGCTTACTGCCGTTTCTTCCATATGCCGGTAATGGGCTGAAAACGCCTGTTTTGGGACTCTGCAGAGAAAGTGTTTGCAGACTGCTGAATCCACACACGGGTTTAACTCTGGAAGTTGAGTGCACACATTGACAACCGTTCTGTTAGATAGCTGCGTTTTGGATTTAGAAGCAGATATTTCCCTGTGCTTACTGCCGTTTCTTCCATATGCCGGTAATGGGCTGAAAACGCCTGTTTTGGGACTCTGCAGAGAAGATGTTTGCAGACTGCTGAATCCACACACGGGTTTAACTCTGGAAGTTGAGTGCACACATTGACAACCGTTCTGTTAGATAGCTGCGTTTTGGATTTAGAAGCAGATATTTCCCGGTGCTTACTGCTGTTTCTTCCATATGCCGGTAATGGGCTGAAAACGCCTGTTTTGGGACTCTGCAGAGAAAGTGTTTGCAGACTGCTGAATCCACACACGGGTTTAACTCTGGAAGTTGAGTGCACACATTGACAACCGTTCTGTTAGATAGCTGCGTTTTGGATTTAGAAGCAGATATTTCCCTGTGCTTACTGCTGTTTCTTCCATATGCCGGTAATGGGCTGAAAACGCCTGTTTTGGGACTCTGCAGAGAAAGTGTTTGCAGACTGCTGAATCCACACACGGGTTTAACTCTGGAAGTTGAGTGCACACCTTGACAACCGTTCTGTTAGATAGCTGCGTTTTGGATTTAGAAGCAGATATTTCCCTGTGCTTACTGCTGTTTCTTCCATATGCCGGTAATGGGCTGAAAACGCCTGTTTTGGGACTCTGCAGAGAAAGTGTTTGCAGACTGCTGAATCCACACACGGGTTTAACTCTGGAAGTTGAGTGCACACATTGACAACCGTTCTGTTAGATAGCTGCTTTTTGGATTTAGAAGCAGATATTTCCCTGTGCTTACTGCTGTTTCTTCTATATGCCGGTAATGGGCTGAAAACGCCTGTTTTGGGACTCTGCAGAGAAAGTGTTTGCAGACTGCTGAATCCACACACGGGTTTAACTCTGGAAGTTGAGTGCACACATTGACAACCGTTCTGTTAGATAGCTGCGTTTTGGATTTAGAAGCAGATATTTCCCTGGGCTTACTGCTGTTTCTTCCATATGCCAGTAATGGTCTGAAAACGCCTGCTTTGGGACTCTGCAGAGAAAGTGTTTGCAGACTCCTGAATCCACACACGGGTTTAACTCTGGAAGTTGAGTGCACACATTGACAACTGTTCTGTTAGATAGCTGCGTTTTGGATTTAGAAGCAGATATTTCCCTATGCTTACTGCTGTTTCTTCCATATGCCGGTAATGGGCTGAAAACGCCTGTTTTGGGACTCTGCAGAGAAAGTGTTTGCAGACTGCTGAATCCACACACGGGTTTAACTCTGGAAGTTGAGTGCACACATTGACAACCGTTCTGTTAGATAGCTGCGTTTTGGATTTAGAAGCAGATATTTCCCTGTGCTTACTGCTGTTTCTTCCATATGCCGGTAATGGGCTGAAAACGCCTGTTTGGGGACTCTGCAGAGAAAGTGTTTGCAGACTGCTGAATCCACACACCGGTTTAACTCTGGAAGTTGAGTGCACACATTGACAACCGTTCTATTAGATAGCTGCGTTTTGGATTTAGAAGCAGATATTTCCCTGTGCTTACTGCTGTTTCTTCCATATGCCGGTAATGGCCTGAAAACGCCTGTTTTGGGACTCTGCAGAGAAAGTGTTTGCAGACTGCTGAATCCACACACGGGTTTATCTCTGGAAGTTGAGTGCACACATTGACAACCGTTCTGTTAGATAGCTGCGTTTTGGATTTAGAAGCAGATATTTCCCTGTGCTTAGTGCTGTTTCTTCCATATGCCGGTAATGGGCTGAAAACGCCTGTTTTGCGACTCTGCAGAGAAAGTGTTTGCAGACTGCTGAATCCACACACGGGTTTAACTCTGGAAGTTGAGTGCACACATTGACAACCGTTCTGTTAGATAGCTGCGTTTTGGATTTAGAAGCAGATATTTCCCTGTGCTTACTGCCGTTTCTTCCATATGCCGGTAATGGGCTGAAAACGCCTGTTTTGGGACTCTGCAGAGAAGATGTTTGCAGACTGCTGAATCCACACACGGGTTTAACTCTGGAAGTTGAGTGCACACATTGACAACCGTTCTGTTAGATAGCTGTGTTTTGGATTTAGAAGCAGATATTTCCCTGTGCTTACTGCCGTTTCTTCCATATGCCGGTAATGGGCTGAAAACGCCTGTTTTGGGACTCTGCAGAGAAAGTGTTTGCAGACTGCTGAATCCACACACGGGTTTAACTCTGGAAGTTGAGTGCACACATTGACAACCGTTCTGTTAGATAGCTGCGTTTTGGATTTAGAAGCAGATATTTCCCTGGGGTTACTACTGTTTCTTCCACATGCCGGTAAAGGGCTGAAAACGCCTGTTTTGGGACTCTGCAGAGAAAGTGTTGCAGACTGCTGAATCCACACACGGGTTTAACTCTGGAAGTTGAGGGCACACATTGACAACCGTTCTGTTAGATAGCTGCTTTTTGGATTTAGAAGCAGATATTTCCCTGTGCTTACTGCTGTTTCTTCCATATGCCGGTAATGGGCTGAAAACGCCTGTTTTGGGACTCTGCAGAGAAATTGTTTGCAGACTGCTGAATCCACACACGGGTTTAACTCTGGAAGTTGAGTGCACACATTGACAACCGTTCTGTTAGATAGCTGCGTTTTGGATTTAGAAGCAGATATTTCCCTGTGCTTACTGCTGTTTCTTCCATATGCCGGTAATGGGCTGAAAACGCCTGTTTTGGGACTCTGCAGAGAAAGTGTTTGCAGACTGCTGAATCCACACACGGGTTTAACTCTGGAAGTTGAGTGCACACATTGACAACCGTTCTGTTAGATAGCTGCGTTTTGGATTTAGAAGCAGATATTTCCCTGTGCTTTCTGCCGTTTCTTCCATATGCCGGTAATGGGCTGAAAACGCCTGTTTTGGGACTCTGCAGAGAAAGTGTTTGCAGACTGCTGAATCCACACACGGGTTTAACTCTGGAAGTTGAGTGCACACATTGACAACCGTTCTGTTAGATAGCTGCGTTTTGGATTTAGAAGCAGATATTTCCCTGTGCTTACTGCTGTTTCTTCCATATGCCGGTAAAGGGCTGAAAACGCCTGTTTTGGGACTCTGCAGAGAAAGGGTTTGCAGACTGCTGAATCCACACACGGGTTTAACTCTGGAAGTTGAGTGCACACATTGACAAGCGTTCTGTTAGATAGCTGCGTTTTGGATTTAGAAGCAGATATTTCCCTGTGCTTACTGCCGTTTCTTCCATATGCCGGTAATGGGCTGAAAACGCCTGTTTTGGGACTCTGCAGAGAAAGTGTTTGCAGACTGCTGAATCCACACACGGGTTTAACTCTGGAAGTTGAGTGCACACATTGACAACCGTTCTGTTAGATAGCTGCGTTTTGGATTTAGAAGCAGATATTTCCCTGTGCTTACTGCCGTTTCTTCCATATGCCGGTAATGGGCTGAAAACGCCTGTTTTGGGACTCTGCAGAGAAGATGTTTGCAGACTGCTGAATCCACACACGGGTTTAACTCTGGAAGTTGAGTGCACACATTGACAACCGTTCTGTTAGAAAGCTGCGTTTTGGATTTAGAAGCAGATATTTCCCAGTGCTTACTGCTGTTTCTTCCTTATGCCGGTAATGGGCTGAAAACGCCTGTTTTGGGACTCTACAGAGAAAGTGTTTGCAGACTGCTGAATCCACACACGGGTTTAACTCTGGAAGTTGAGTGCACACATTGACAACCGTTCTGTTAGATAGCTGCGTTTTGGATTTAGAAGCAGATATTTCCCTGTGCTTACTGCTGTTTCTTCCATATGCCGGTAATGGGCTGAAAACGCCTGTTTTGGGACTCTGCAGAGAAAGTGTTTGCAGACTGCTGAATCCACACACGCGTTTAACTCTGGAAGTTGAGTGCACACATTGACAACCGTTCTGTTAGATAGCTGCGTTTTGGATTTAGAAGCCGATATTTCCCTGTGCTTACTGCTGTTTCTTCCATATGCCGGTAATGGGCTGAAAACGCCTGTTTTGGGACTCTGCAGAGAAAGTGTTTGCAGACTGCTGAATCCACACACGGGTTTAACTCTGGAAGTTGAGTGCACACATTGACAACCGTTCTGTTAGATAGCTGCGTTTTGGATTTAGAAGCAGATATTTCCCTGGGGTTACTGTTGTTTCTTCCTTATGCCGGTAAAGGGCTGAAAACGCCTGTTTTGGGACTCTGCAGAGAAAGTGTTTGCAGACTGCTGAATCCACACACGGGTTTAACTCTGGAAGTTGAGTGCACACATTGACAACCGTTCTGTTAGATAGCTGCTTTTTGGATTTAGAAGCAGATATTTCCCTGTGGTTACTGCTGTTTCTTCCATATGCCGGTAAAGGGCTGAAAACGCCTGTTTTGGGACTCTGCAGAGAAAGTGTTTGCAGACTGCTGAATCCACACACGGGTTTAACTCTGGAAGTTGAGTGCACACATTGACAACCGTTCTGTTAGATAGTTGCGTTTTGGATTTAGAAGCAGATATTTCCCTGGGCTTACTGCTGTTTCTTCCATATGCCAGTAATGGTCTGAAAACGCCTGTTTTGGGACTCTGCAGAGAAAGTGTTTGCAGACTCCTGAATCCACACAAGGGTTTAACTCTGGAAGTTGAGTGCACACATTGACAACCGTTCTGTTAGATAGCTGCGTTTTGGATTTAGAAGCAGATATTTCCCTGTGCTTACTGCTGTTTCTTCCATATGCCGGTAATGGGCTGAAAACGCCTGTTTTGGGACTCTGCAGAGAAGATGTTTGCAGACTGCTGAATCCACACACGGGTTTAACTCTGGAAGTTGAGTGCACACATTGACAACCGTTCTGTTAGAAAGCTGCGTTTTGGATTTAGAAGCAGATATTTCCCAGTGCTTACTGCTGTTTCTTCCTTATGCCGGTAATGGGCTGAAAACGCCTGTTTTGGGACTCTGCAGAGAAAGTGTTTGCAGACTGCTGAATCCACACACGGGTTTAACTCTGGAAGTTGAGTGCACACATTGACAACCGTTCTGTTAGATAGCTGCGTTTTGGATTTAGAAGCAGATATTTCCCTGTGCTTACTGCTGTTTCTTCCATATGCCGGTAATGGGCTGAAAACGCCTGTTTTGGGACTCTGCAGAGAAAGTGTTTGCAGACTGCTGAATCCACACACGCGTTTAACTCTGGAAGTTGAGTGCACACATTGACAACCGTTCTGTTAGATAGCTGCGTTTTGGATTTAGAAGCCGATATTTCCCTGTGCTTACTGCTGTTTCTTCCATATGCCGGTAATGGGCTGAAAACGCCTGTTTTGGGACTCTGCAGAGAAAGTGTTTGCAGACTGCTGAATCCACACACGGGTTTAACTCTGGAAGTTGAGTGCACACATTGACAACCGTTCTGTTAGATAGCTGCGTTTTGGATTTAGAAGCAGATATTTCCCTGGGGTTACTGTTGTTTCTTCCTTATGCCGGTAAAGGGCTGAAAACGCCTGTTTTGGGACTCTGCAGAGAAAGTGTTTGCAGACTGCTGAATCCACACACGGGTTTAACTCTGGAAGTTGAGTGCACACATTGACAACCGTTCTGTTAGATAGCTGCTTTTTGGATTTAGAAGCAGATATTTCCCTGTGGTTACTGCTGTTTCTTCCATATGCCGGTAAAGGGCTGAAAACGCCTGTTTTGGGACTCTGCAGAGAAAGTGTTTGCAGACTGCTGAATCCACACACGGGTTTAACTCTGGAAGTTGAGTGCACACATTGACAACCGTTCTGTTAGATAGTTGCGTTTTGGATTTAGAAGCAGATATTTCCCTGGGCTTACTGCTGTTTCTTCCATATGCCAGTAATGGTCTGAAAACGCCTGTTTTGGGACTCTGCAGAGAAAGTGTTTGCAGACTCCTGAATCCACACAAGGGTTTAACTCTGGAAGTTGAGTGCACACATTGACAACCGTTCTGTTAGATAGCTGCGTTTTGGATTTAGAAGCAGATATTTCCCTGTGCTTACTGCTGTTTCTTCCATATGCCGGTAATGGGCTGAAAACGCCTGTTTGGGGACTCTGCAGAGAAAGTGTTTGCAGACTGCTGAATCCACACACGGGTTTAGCTCTGGAAGTTGAGTGCACACATTGACAACCGTTCTGTTAGATAGCTGCTTTTTGGATTTAGAAGCAGATATTTCCCTGTGCTTACTGCTGTTTCTTCCATATGCCGGTAATGGGCTGAAAACGCCTGTTTTGGGACTCTGCAGAGAAATTGTTTACAGACTGCTGAATCCACACACGGGTTTAACTCTGGAAGTTGAGTGCACACATTGACAACCGTTCTGTTAGATAGCTGCTTTTTGGATTTAGAAGCAGATATTTCCCTGTGCTTACTGCTGTTTCTTCCATATGCCGGTAATGGGCTGAAAACGCCTGTTTTGGGACTCTGCAGAGAAATTGTTTACAGACTGCTGAATCCACACACGGGTTTAACTCTGGAAGTTGAGTGCACACATTGACAACCGTTCTGTTAGATAGCTGCGTTTTGGATTTAGAAGCAGATATTTCCCTGTGCTTACTGCCGTTTCTTCCATATGCCGGTAATGGGCTGAAAACGCCTGTTTTGGGACTCTGCAAAGAAAGTGTTTGCAGACTGCTGAATCCACACACGGGTTTAACTCTGGAAGTTGAGTGCACACATTGACAACCGTTCTGTTAGATAGCTGCGTTTTGGATTTAGAAGCAGATATTTCCCTGTGCTTACTGCCGTTTCTTCCATATGCCGGTAATGGGCTGAAAACGCCTGTTTTGGGACTCTGCAGAGAAGATGTTTGCAGACTGCTGAATCCACACACGGGTTTAACTCTGGAAGTTCAGTGCACACATTGACAACCGTTCTGTTAGATAGCTGCTTTTTGGATTTAGAAGCAGATATTTCCCTGTGCTTACTGCTGTTTCTTCCATATGCCGGTAATGGGCTGAAAACGCCTGTTTTGGGACTCTGCAGAGAAAGTGTTTGCAGACTGCTGAATCCACACACGGGTTTAACTCTGGAAGTTGAGTGCACACATTGACAACCGTTCTGTTAGATAGCTGCGTTTTGGATTTAGAAGCAGATATTTCCCTGTGCTTACTGCCGTTTCTTCCATATGCCAGTAATGGTCTGAAAACGCCTGTTTTGGGACTCTGCAGAGAAAGTGTTTGCAGACTCCTGAATCCACACAAGGGTTTAACTCTGGAAGTTGAGTGCACACATTGACAACCGTTCTGTTAGATAGCTGCGTTTTGGATTTAGAAGCAGATATTTCCCTGTGCTTACTACCGTTTCTTCCATATGCCGGTAATGGGCTGAAAACGCCTGTTTTGGGACTCTGCAGAGAAAGTGTTTGCAGACTGCTGAATCCACACACCGGTTTAACTCTGGAAGTTGAGTGCACACACTGACAACCGTTCTGTTAGATAGCTGCGTTTTGGATTTAGAAGCAGATATTTCCCTGTGCTTTCTGCCGTTTCTTCCATATGCCGGTAAAGGGCTGAAAACGCCTGTTTTGGGACTCTGCAGAGAAAGGGTTTGCAGACTGCTGAATCCACACACGGGTTTAACTCTGGAAGTTGAGTGCACACATTGACAACCGTTCTGTTAGATAGCTGCGTTTTGGATTTAGAAGCAGATATTTCCCTGTGCTTACTGCCGTTTCTTCCATATGCCGGTAATGGGCTGAAAACGCCTGTTTTGGGACTCTGCAGAGAAAGTGTTTGCAGACTGCTGAATCCACACACGGGTTTAACTCTGGAAGTTGAGTGCACACATTGACAACCGTTCTGTTAGATAGCTGCGTTTTGGATTTAGAAGCAGATATTTCCCTGTGCTTACTGCCGTTTCTTCCATATGCCGGTAATGGGCTGAAAACGCCTGTTTTGGGACTCTGCAGAGAAGATGTTTGCAGACTGCTGAATCCACACACGGGTTTAACTCTGGAAGTTGAGTGCACACATTGACAACCGTTCTGTTAGATAGCTGCGTTTTGGATTTAGAAGCAGATATTTCCCTGTGCTTACTGCTGTTTCTTCCATATGCCGGTAATGGGCTGAAAACGCCTGTTTTGGGACTCTGCAGAGAAAGTGTTTGCAGACTGCTGAATCCACACACGGGTTTAACTCTGGAAGTTGAGTGCACACATTGACAACCGTTCTGTTAGATAGCTGCGTTTTGGATTTAGAAGCAGATATTTCCCTGTGCTTACTGCTGTTTCTTCCATATGCCGGTAATGGGCTGAAAACGCCTGTTTTGGGACTCTGCAGAGAAAGTGTTTGCAGACTGCTGAATCCACACACGGGTTTAACTCTGGAAGTTGAGTGCACACCTTGACAACCGTTCTGTTAGTTAGCTGCGTTTTGGATTTAGAAGCAGATATTTCCCTGTGCTTACTGCTGCTTCTTCCATATGCCGGTAATGGGCTGAAAACGCCTGTTTTGGGACTCTGCAGAGAAAGTGTTTGCAGACTGCTGAATCCACACACGGGTTTAACTCTGGAAGTTGAGTGCACACATTGACAACCGTTCTGTTAGATAGCTGCTTTTTGGATTTAGAAGCAGATATTTCCCTGTGCTTACTGCTGTTTCTTCCATATCCCGGTAATGGGCTGAAAACGCCTGTTTTGGGACTCTGCAGAGAAAGTGTTTGCAGACTGCTGAATCCACACACGGGTTTAACTCTGGACGTTGAGTGCACACATTGAGAACCGTTCTGTTAGATAGCTGCGTTTTGGATTTAGAAGCAGATATTTCCCTGTGCTTACTGCTGTTTCTTCCATATGCCAGTAATGGTCTGAAAACGCCTGTTTTGGGACTCTGCAGAGAAAGTGTTTGCAGACTCCTGAATCCACACACGGGTTTAACTCTGGAAGTTGAGTGCACACATTGACAACTGTTCTGTTAGATAGCTGCGTTTTGGATTTAGAAGCAGATATTTCCCTATGCTTACTGCTGTTTCTTCCATATGCCGGTAATGGGCTGAAAACGCCTGTTTTGGGACTCTGCAGAGAAAGTGTTTGCAGACTGCTGAATCCACACACGGGTTTAACTCTGGAAGTTGAGTGCACACATTGACAACCGTTCTGTTAGATAGCTGCGTTTTGGATTTAGAAGCAGATATTTCCCTGTGCTTACTGCTGTTTCTTCCATATGCCGGTAATGGGCTGAAAACGCCTGTTTGGGGACTCTGCAGAGAAAGGGTTTGCAGACTGCTGAATCCACACACCGGTTTAACTCTGGAAGTTGAGTGCACACATTGACAACCGTTCTATTAGATAGCTGCGTTTTGGATTTAGAAGCAGATATTTCCCTGTGCTTACTGCTGTTTCTTCCATATGCCGGTAATGGCCTGAAAACGCCTGTTTTGGGACTCTGCAGAGAAAGTGTTTGCAGACTGCTGAATCCACACACGGGTTTAACTCTGGAAGTTGAGTGCACACATTGACAAGCGTTCTGTTAGATAGCTGCGTTTTGGATTTAGAAGCAGATATTTCCCTGTGCTTACTGCCGTTTCTTCCATATGCCGGTAATGGGCTGAAAACGCCTGTTTTGGGACTCTGCAGAGAAAGTGTTTGCAGACTGCTGAATCCACACACGGGTTTAACTCTGGAAGTTGAGTGCACACATTGACAACCGTTCTGTTAGATAGCTGCGTTTTGGATTTAGAAGCAGATATTTCCCTGTGCTTACTGCCGTTTCTTCCATATGCCGGTAATGGGCTGAAAACGCCTGTTTTGGGACTCTGCAGAGAAGATGTTTGCAGACTGCTGAATCCACACACGGGTTTAACTCTGGAAGTTGAGTGCACACATTGACAACCGTTCTGTTAGATAGCTGCGTTTTGGATTTAGAAGCAGATATTTCCCAGTGCTTACTGCTGTTTCTTCCTTATGCCGGTAATGGGCTGAAAACGCCTGTTTTGGGACTCTGCAGAGAAAGTGTTTGCAGACTGCTGAATCCACACACGGGTTTAACTCTGGAAGTTGAGTGCACACATTGACAACCGTTCTGTTAGATAGCTGCGTTTTGGATTTAGAAGCAGATATTTCCCTGTGCTTACTGCTGTTTCTTCCATATGCCGGTAATGGGCTGAAAACGCCTGTTTTGGGACTCTGCAGAGAAAGTGTTTGCAGACTGCTGAATCCACACACGCGTTTAACTCTGGAAGTTGAGTGCACACATTGACAACCGTTCTGTTAGATAGCTGCGTTTTGGATTTAGAAGCCGATATTTCCCTGTGCTTACTGCTGTTTCTTCCATATGCCGGTAATGGGCTGAAAACGCCTGTTTTGGGACTCTGCAGAGAAAGTGTTTGCAGACTGCTGAATCCACACACGGGTTTAACTCTGGAAGTTGAGTGCACACATTGACAACCGTTCTGTTAGATAGCTGCGTTTTGGATTTAGAAGCAGATATTTCCCTGGGGTTACTGTTGTTTCTTCCTTATGCCGGTAAAGGGCTGAAAACGCCTGTTTTGGGACTCTGCAGAGAAAGTGTTTGCAGACTGCTGAATCCACACACGGGTTTAACTCTGGAAGTTGAGTGCACACATTGACAACCGTTCTGTTAGATAGCTGCTTTTTGGATTTAGAAGCAGATATTTCCCTGTGCTTACTGCTGTTTCTTCCATATGCCGGTAAAGGGCTGAAAACGCCTGTTTTGGGACTCTGCAGAGAAAGTGTTTGCAGACTGCTGAATCCACACACGGGTTTAACTCTGGAAGTTGAGTGCACACATTGACAACCGTTCTGTTAGATAGTTGCGTTTTGGATTTAGAAGCAGATATTTCCCTGGGCTTACTGCTGTTTCTTCCATATGCCAGTAATGGTCTGAAAACGCCTGTTTTGGGACTCTGCAGAGAAAGTGTTTGCAGACTCCTGAATCCACACAAGGGTTTAACTCTGGAAGTTGAGTGCACACATTGACAACCGTTCTGTTAGATAGCTGCGTTTTGGATTTAGAAGCAGATATTTCCCTGTGCTTACTGCTGTTTCTTCCATATGCCGGTAATGGGCTGAAAACGCCTGTTTGGGGACTCTGCAGAGAAAGTGTTTGCAGACTGCTGAATCCACACACCGGTTTAGCTCTGGAAGTTGAGTGCACACATTGACAACCGTTCTGTTAGATAGCTGCGTTTTGGATTTAGAAGCAGATATTTCCCTGTGCTTACTGCTGTTTCTTCCATCTGCCGGTATTGGGCTGAAAACGCCTGTTTTGGGACTCTGCACAGAAAGTGTTTGCAGACTGCTGAATCCACACTCGGGTTTATCTCTGGAAGTTGAGTGCACGCATTGACAACCATTCAGTTAGATAGCTGCCTTTTGGTTTTAGAAGCAGTTATTTCTCTTTACAGCATATACTCTCATTCACTCTGGAATAGGCAAACGCAGCTCCTAAAAGAAACGGGTTTCTAAGTATAATCAGATATTTCTCTTTACATCTTGTACCCCAGTACACTCTGATATATGCATACGCAGCTCCTGGAAGAAACGTGTTTGTAACTCGCTGAATCTGTGCATATATTGAAGTCTCTTAGGTGAATGAACACACAGCAGAGGAGTTTGAAAAAAACATTTCTTCCATGTTATAGATGCACTGTTAACTGCTATTGCTTTTAGGCTGGTGTTTTCCTGGAAATGTTGGTTTTAGAATTTCCATATAAATGGTTTGTAAACTGCTGCTTAAGTGGAGCAGTTTAATTCGTTAAGTTGAATGCCCTCATTCACAATCATTCTCTTAGCTAGCTCCGTTTTGGTTTTAGAAGCCTGTGTTTCTAGTTACAGCATATACTCCCATTCATTCTGGAATAGCCAAACGCAGCTCCCAGAATAGACGTGTTTCTAAGTCGCTGAATCTAAACATAGATTCAACTCCCTTAGGTGAACGAACACACAGCACAGCAGTTTGAAAGAAACGTTTTATTTGAGTTTTAGACGCAGTCTTATTGCTATTTCTTAGAGGCCGGTATTTTGCTGGGAATGTCTGTTTTAGAATCTGCACAAAAATCTTTTCTAAACTGCTGCATAGAAACAACAGTTTATCTCAATAAGCTGAATGCACACAGTGACAACCATTCTGTTAGATGGCTCCGTGTTTGTTTTAGAAACAGATATTTCACTTTAAACCTTATACTCCAGTACACTCTGGAATATGCAAATGCAGCTCCTGGAAGAAACGTGTTTCTTACTCGCTGAATCTGAATATATACTCAAGACTCTTAGGTGAATGAACACAGAGCAGAGCATTTTGAAGAAAACGTTTCTTCTATGTTATAGATGCAGTCTTACTGCTACTTCTTTTAGGCTGGTGTTTTGCTGCAAATGTTGATTTTAGAATTTGCATATAAAGGGTTTCTAAACTGCTGCCTAAGAAGAGCAGATTAACCCTTTAAGTTGAATGCACACATTCACAACCATTCTGTTAGATAGCTCCGTTTTGGTTTTAGAAACAGATATTTCTCTTTACAGCATTTACTCCCATACACTCTGGAATATCGAAATGCAGCTCCTAGAATAAACGTGTTTCAAACTCGCTGAATCCAAACATAGATTCAACGACCTTTGGTGAACGAACACACTGCAGAGCAGTTTGAAAGAAACGTTCCCTCTGAGTTTTAGACGCAGTCTTACTGCTATTTCTTATAGGCCGGTATTTTGCTGGAAATGTCTGTTTGAGAATCTACACAGAAATGTTTTCTAAACTGCTGCATACAAACAGCAGTTTAGCTCAGTAAGTTGAATGCACACATTGACAACCATTCCATTAGATCATCCGTTTTTCTTTTGGAACGAGACATTTGTCTTTACATCTTATACTCCAGTATACTCTGGAATAGGCAAACACAGCTCCTGGAAGAAACGTGTTGCTAACTAGCTGAATCTGAACATATATTCAAGTCTCTTATATGAATGAACACACAGCAGAGCAGTTTGAAAACAGTTTCTTCCATGTTAAAGATGCAATCTTACTGCTATTTCCTATAGGCTGGTGTTTTGCTGGAAAGGTCTGTATTTGCATATAAAGGGCTTCTAAAGTGCTGCATGAGAAGAGCAGTTTACCTCTTTAAGCCGAAGGCACACATTCACAACCACTCTGCTAGATAGATCCATTTTGGTTTTAGAAACAGATATTTCTCTTTACAGCATATACTCCCATTCAATCTGGAATATCCAAAGACAGCTCCTAGAATAAACGTGTTTCTATCTCGCTGAATCTAAACATAGATTCAACTCCCTTAGGTCAAAGAACACAAGGCCGAGCAGTTTGAAAGAAACGTTTCTTCTGAGTTTTAGACGCAGTCTTAATGCTCTTTCTTATATATGCCGGTACTGGGCCGGAAAGGCCTGTTTTGAGACTCTGCACAGAAAGTGTTTGCAGACTGCTGAATCCACACACGGGTTTAACTCTGGAAGTTGAGTGCACACATTGACAACCGTTCTGTTAGATAGCTGCGTTTTGGATTTAGAAGCAGATATTTCCCTGGGGTTACTGCTGTTTCTTCCATATGACGGTATAGGGCTGAAAACGCCTGTTTTGGGACTCTGCAGAGAAAGTGTTTGCAGACTGCTGAATCCACACACGGGTTTAACTCTGGAAGTTGAGTGCACACATTGACAACCGTTCTGTTAGATAGCTGCGTTTTGGATTTAGAAGCAGATATTTCCCTGGGGTTACTGCTGTTTCTTCCATATGCCGGTAAAGGGCTGAAAACGCCTGTTTTGGGACTCTGCAGAGAAAGTGTTTGCAGACTGCTGAATCCACACACGGGTTTAACTCTGGAAGTTGAGTGCACACATTGACAACCGTTCTGTTAGATAGCTGCTTTTTGGATTTAGAAGCAGATATTTCCCTGTGCTTACTGCTGTTTCTTCCATATGCCGGTAATGGGCTGAAAACGCCTGTTTTGGGACTCTGCAGAGAAAGTGTTTGCAGACTGCTGAATCCACACACGGGTTTAACTCTGGAAGTTGAGTGCACACATTGACAACCGTTCTGTTAGATAGCTGCGTTTTGGATTTAGAAGCAGATATTTCCCTGGGCTTACTGCTGTTTCTTCCATATGCCAGTAATGGTCTGAAAACGCCTGTTTTGGGACTCTGCAGAGAAAGTGTTTGCAGACTCCTGAATCCACACACGGGTTTAACTCTGGAAGTTGAGTGCACACATTGACAACTGTTCTGTTAGATAGCTGCGTTTTGGATTTAGAAGCAGATATTTCCCTGTGCTTACTGCCGTTTCTTCCATATGCCGGTAATGGGCTGAAAACGCCTGTTTTGGGACTCTGCAGAGAAAGTGTTTGCAGACTGCTGAATCCACACACGGGTTTAACTCTGGAAGTTGAGTGCACACATTGACAACCGATCTGTTAGATAGCTGCGTTTTGGATTTAGAAGCAGATATTTCCCTGTGCTTACTGCTGTTTCTTCCATATGCCGGTAATGGGCTGAAAACGCCTGTTTGGGGACTCTGCAGAGAAAGTGTTTGCAGACTGCTGAATCCACACACCGGTTTAACTCTGGAAGTTGAGTGCACACATTGACAACCGTTCTATTAGATAGCTGCGTTTTGGATTTAAAAGCAGATATTTCCCTGTGCTTACTGCTGTTTCTTCCATATGCCGGTAATGGGCTGAAAACGCCTGTTTTGGGACTCTGCAGAGAAAGTGTTTGCAGACTGCTGAATCCACACACGGGTTTATCTCTGGAAGTTGAGTGCACACATTGACAACCGTTCTGTTAGATAGCTGCGTTTTGGATTTAGAAGCAGATATTTCCCTGTGCTTACTGCTGTTTCTTCCATATGCCGGTAATGGGCTGAAAACGCCTGTTTTGCGACTCTGCAGAGAAAGTGTTTGCAGACTGCTGAATCCACACACGGGTTTAACTCTGGAAGTTGAGTGCACACATTGACAACCGTTCTGTTAGATAGCTGCGTTTTGGATTTAGAAGCAGATATTTCCCTGTGCTTACTGCCGTTTCTTCCATATGCCGGTAATGGGCTGAAAACGCCTGTTTTGGGACTCTGCAGAGAAGATGTTTGCAGACTGCTGAATCCACACACGGGTTTAACTCTGGAAGTTGAGTGCACATATTGACAACCGTTCTGTTAGATAGCTCTGTTTTGGATTTAGAAGCAGATATTTCCCTGTGCTTACTGCCGTTTCTTCCATATGCCGGTAATGGGCTGAAAACGCCTGTTTTGGGACTCTGCAGAGAAAGTGTTTGCAGACTGCTGAATCCACACACGGGTTTAACTCTGGAAGTTGAGTGCACACATTGAAAACCGTTCTGTTAGATAGCTGCGTTTTGGATTTAGAAGCAGATATTTCCCTGGGGTTACTGCTGTTTCTTCCACATGCCGGTAAAGGGCTGAAAACGCCTGTTTTGGGACTCTGCAGAGAAAGTGTTGCAGACTGCTGAATCCACACACGGGTTTAACTCTGGAAGTTGAGTGCACACATTGACAACCGTTCTGTTAGATAGCTGCTTTTTGGATTTAGAAGCAGATATTTCCCTGTGCTTACTGCTGTTTCTTCCATATGCCGGTAATGGGCTGAAAACGCCTGTTTTGGGACTCTGCAGAGAAATTGTTTACAGACTGCTGAATCCACACACGGGTTTAACTCTGGAAGTTGAGTGCACACATTGACAACCGTTCTGTTAGATAGCTGCGTTTTGGATTTAGAAGCAGATATTTCCCTGTGCTTACTGCCGTTTCTTCCATATGCCGGTAATGGGCTGAAAACGCCTGTTTTGGGACTCTGCAAAGAAAGTGTTTGCAGACTGCTGAATCCACACACGGGTTTAACTCTGGAAGTTGAGTGCACACATTGACAACCGTTCTGTTAGATAGCTGCGTTTTGGATTTAGAAGCAGATATTTCCCTGTGCTTACTGCCGTTTCTTCCATATGCCGGTAATGGGCTGAAAACGCCTGTTTTGGGACTCTGCAGAGAAGATGTTTGCAGACTGCTGAATCCACACACGGGTTCAACTCTGGAAGTTCAGTGCACACATTGACAACCGTTCTGTTAGATAGCTGCTTTTTGGATTTAGAAGCAGATATTTCCCTGTGCTTACTGCTGTTTCTTCCATATGCCGGTAATGGGCTGAAAACGCCTGTTTTGGGACTCTGCAGAGAAAGTGTTTGCAGACTGCTGAATCCACACACGGGTTTAACTCTGGAAGTTGAGTGCACACATTGACAACCGTTCTGTTAGATAGCTGCGTTTTGGATTTAGAAGCAGATATTTCCCTGTGCTTACTGCCGTTTCTTCCATATGCCAGTAATGGTCTGAAAACGCCTGTTTTGGGACTCTGCAGAGAAAGTGTTTTCAGACTCCTGAATCCACACAAGGGTTTAACTCTGGAAGTTGAGTGCACACATTGACAACCGTTCTGTTAGATAGCTGCGTTTTGGATTTAGAAGCAGATATTTCCCTGTGCTTACTACCGTTTCTTCCATATGCCGGTAATGGGCTGAAAACGCCTGTTTTGGGACTCTGCAGAGAAAGTGTTTGCAGACTGCTGAATCCACACACGGGTTTAACTCTGGAAGTTGAGTGCACACATTGACAACCGTTCTGTTAGATAGCTGCGTTTTGGATTTAGAAGCAGATATTTCCCTGTGCTTTCTGCCGTTTCTTCCATATGCCGGTAAAGGGCTGAAAACGTCTGTTTTGGGACTCTGCAGAGAAAGGGTTTGCAGACTGCTGAATCCACACACGGGTTTAACTCTGGAAGTTGAGTGCACACATTGACAACCGTTCTGTTAGATAGCTGCGTTTTGGATTTAGAAGCAGATATTTCCCTGTGCTTACTGCTGTTTCTTCCATATGCCGGTAATGGGCTGAAAACGCCTGTTTTGGGACTCTGCAGAGAAAGTGTTTGCAGACTGCTGAATCCACACAAGGGTTTAACTCTGGAAGTTGAGTGCACACATTGACAACCGTTCTGTTAGATAGCTGCGTTTTGGATTTAGAAGCAGATATTTCCCTGTGCTTACTGCCGTTTCTTCCATATGCCGGTAATGGGCTGAAAACGCCTGTTTTGGGACTCTGCAGAGAAGATGTTTGCAGACTGCTGAATCCACACACGGGTTTAACTCTGGAAGTTGAGTGCACACATTGACAACCGTTCTGTTAGATAGCTGCGTTTTGGATTTAGAAGAAGATATTTCCCGGTGCTTACTGCTGTTTCTTCCATATGCCGGTAATGGGCTGAAAACGCCTGTTTTGGGACTCTGCAGAGAAAGTGTTTGCAGACTGCTGAATCCACACACGGGTTTAACTCTGGAAGTTGAGTGCACACATTGACAACCGTTCTGTTAGATAGCTGCGTTTTGGATTTAGAAGCAGATATTTCCCTGTGCTTACTGCTGTTTCTTCCATATGCCGGTAATGGGCTGAAAACGCCTGTTTTGGGACTCTGCAGAGAAAGTGTTTGCAGACTGCTGAATCCACACACGGGTTTAACTCTGGAAGTTGAGTGCACACCTTGACAACCGTTCTGTTAGATAGCTGCGTTTTGGATTTAGAAGCAGATATTTCCCTGTGCTTACTGCTGTTTCTTCCATATGCCGGTAATGGGCTGAAAACGCCTGTTTTGGGACTCTGCAGAGAAAGTGTTTGCAGACTGCTGAATCCACACACGGGTTTAACTCTGGAAGTTGAGTGCACACATTGACAACCGTTCTGTTAGATAGCTGCTTTTTGGATTTAGAAGCAGATATTTCCCTGTGCTTACTGCTGTTTCTTCCATATGCCGGTAATGGGCTGAAAACGCCTGTTTTGGGACTCTGCAGAGAAAGTGTTTGCAGACTGCTGAATCCACACACGGGTTTAACTCTGGAAGTTGAGTGCACACATTGACAACCGTTCTGTTAGATAGCTGCGTTTTGGATTTAGAAGCAGATATTTGCCTGTGCTTACTGCTGTTTCTTCCATATGCCGGTAATGGGCAGAAAACGCCTGTTTGGGGACTCTGCAGAGAAAGTGTTTGCAGACTGCTGAATCCACACACCGGTTTAACTCTGGAAGTTGAGTGCACACATTGACAACCGTTCTATTAGATAGCTGCGTTTTGGATTTAGAAGCAGATATTTCCCTGTGCTTACTGCTGTTTCTTCCATATGCCGGTAATGGCCTGAAAACGCCTGTTTTGGGACTCTGCAGAGAAAGTGTTTGCAGACTGCTGAATCCACACACGGGTTTATCTCTGGAAGTTGAGTGCACACATTGACAACCGTTCTGTTAGATAGCTGCGTTTTGGATTTAGAAGCAGATATTTCCCTGTGCTTACTGCCGTTTCTTCCATATGCCGGTAATGGGCTGAAAACGCCTGTTTTGGGACTCTCCAGAGAAGATGTTTGCAGACTGCTGAATCCACACACGGGTTTAACTCTGGAAGTTGAGTGCACACATTGACAACCGTTCTGTTAGATAGCTGCGTTTTGGATTTAGAAGCAGATATTTCCCGGTGCTTACTGCTGTTTCTTCCATATGCCGGTAATGGGCTGAAAACGCCTGTTTTGGGACTCTGCAGAGAAAGTGTTTGCAGACTGCTGAATCCACACACGAGTTTAACTCTGGAAGTTGAGTGCACACATTGACAACCGTTCTGTTAGATAGCTGCTTTTTAGATTTAGAAGCAGATATTTCCCTGTGCTTACTGCTGTTTCTTCCATATGCCGGTAATGGGCTGAAAACGCCTGTTTTGGGACTCTGCAGAGAAGATGTTTGCAGACTGCTGAATCCACACACGGGTTTAACTCTGGAAGTTGAGTGCACACATTGACAACCGTTCTGTTAGATAGCTGCGTTTTGGATTTAGAAGCAGATATTTCCCTGTGCTTACTGCCGTTTCTTCCATATGCCAGTAATGGTCTGAAAACGCCTGTTTTGGGACTCTGCAGAGAAAGTGTTTGCAGACTCCTGAATCCACACAAGGGTTTAACTCTGGAAGTTGAGTGCACACATTGACAACCGTTCTGTTAGATAGCTGCGTTTTGGATTTAGAAGCAGATATTTCCCTGTGCTTACTGCCGTTTCTTCCATATGCCGGTAATGGGCTGAAAACGCCTGTTTTGGGACTCTGCAGAGAAAGTGTTTGCAGACTGCTGAATCCACACACGGGTTTAACTCTGGAAGTTGAGTGCACACATTGACAACCGTTCTGTTAGATAGCTGCGTTTTGGATTTAGAAGCAGATATTTCCCTGTGCTTTCTGCCGTTTCTTCCATATGCCGGTAAAGGGCTGAAAACGCCTGTTTTGGGACTCTGCAGAGAAAGGGTTTGCAGACTGCTGAATCCACACACGGGTTTAACTCTGGAAGTTGAGTGCACACATTGACAACCGTTCTGTTAGATAGCTGCGTTTTGGATTTAGAAGCAGATATTTCCCTGTGCTTACTGCCGTTTCTTCCATATGCCGGTAATGGGCTGAAAACGCCTGTTTTGGGACTCTGCAGAGAAAGTGTTTGCAGACTGCTGAATCCACACACGGGTTTAACTCTGGAAGTTGAGTGCACACATTGACAACCGTTCTGTTAGATAGCTGCGTTTTGGATTTAGAAGCAGATATTTCCCTGTGCTTACTGCCGTTTCTTCCATATGCCGGTAATGGGCTGAAAACGCCTGTTTTGGGACTCTGCAGAGAAGATGTTTGCAGACTGCTGAATCCACACACGGGTTTAACTCTGGAAGTTGAGTGCACACATTTACAACCGTTCTGTTAGATAGCTGCGTTTTGGATTTAGAAGCAGATATTTCCCGGTGCTTACTGCTGTTTCTTCCATATGCCGGTAATGGGCTGAAAACGCCTGTTTTGGGACTCTGCAGAGAAAGTGTTTGCAGACTGCTGAATCCACACACGGGTTTAACTCTGGAAGTTGAGTGCACACATTGACAACCGTTCTGTTAGATAGCTGCGTTTTGGATTTAGAAGCAGATATTTCCCTGTGCTTACTGCTGTTTCTTCCATATGCCGGTAATGGGCTGAAAACGCCTGTTTTGGGATTCTGCAGAGAAAGTGTTTGCAGACTGCTGAATCCACACACGGGTTTACCTCTGGAAGTTGAGTGCACACATTGACAACCGTTCTGTTAGATAGCTGCGTTTTGGATTTAGAAGCAGATATTTCCCTGTGCTTACTGCTGTTTCTTCCATATGCCGGTAATGGGCTGAAAACGCCTGTTTTGGGACTCTGCAGAGAAAGGGTTTGCAGACTGCTGAATCCACACACGGGTTTAACTCTGGAAGTTGAGTGCACACATTGACAACCGTTCTGTTAGATAGCTGCGTTTTGGATTTAGAAGCAGATATTTCCCTGGGGTTACTGCTGTTTCTTCCATATGCCGGTAAAGGGCTGAAAACGCCTGTTTTGGGACTCTGCAGAGAAAGTGTTTGCAGACTGCTGAATCCACACACGGGTTTAACTCTGGAAGTTGAGTGCACACATTGACAACCGTTCTGTTAGATAGCTGCTTTTTGGATTTAGAAGCAGATATTTCCCTGTGCTTACTGCTGTTTCTTCCATATGCCGGTAATGGGCTGAAAACGCCTGTTTTGGGACTCTGCAGAGAAAGTGTTTGCAGACTGCTGAATCCACACACGGGTTTAACTCTGGAAGTTGAGTGCACACATTGACAACCGTTCTGTTAGATAGCTGCGTTTTGGATTTAGAAGCAGATATTTCCCTGGGCTTACTGCTGTTTCTTCCATATGCCAGTAATGGTCTGAAAACGCCTGTTTTGGGACTCTGCAGAGAAAGTGTTTGCAGACTCCTGAATCCACACACGGGTTTAACTCTGGAAGTTGAGTGCACACATTGACAACTGTTCTGTTAGATAGCTGCGTTTTGGATTTAGAAGCAGATATTTCCCTGTGCTTACTGCTGTTTCTTCCATATGCCGGTAATGGGCTGAAAACGCCTGTTTTGGGACTCTGCAGAGAAAGTGTTTGCAGACTGCTGAATCCACACACGGGTTTAACTCTGGAAGTTGAGTGCACACATTGACAACCGTTCTGTTAGATAGCTGCGTTTTGGATTTAGAAGCAGATATTTCCCTGTGCTTACTGCTGTTTCTTCCATATGCCGGTAATGGGCTGAAAACGCCTGTTTGGGGACTCTGCAGAGAAAGTGTTTGCAGACTGCTGAATCCACACAGCGGTTTAACGCTGGAAGTTGAGTGCACACATTGACAACCGTTCTATTAGATAGCTGCGTTTTGGATTTAAAAGCAGATATTTCCCTGTGCTTACTGCTGTTTCTTCCATATGCCGGTAATGGGCTGAAAACGCCTGTTTTGGGACTCTGCAGAGAAAGTGTTTGCAGACTGCTGAATCCACACACGGGTTTATCTCTGGAAGTTGAGTGCACACATTGACAACCGTTCTGTTAGATAGCTGCGTTTTGGATTTAGAAGCAGATATTTCCCTGTGCTTACTGCTGTTTCTTCCATATGCCGGTAATGGGCTGAAAACGCCTGTTTTGCGACTCTGCAGAGAAAGTGTTTGCAGACTGCTGAATCCACACACGGGTTTAACTCTGGAAGTTGAGTGCACACATTGACAACCGTTCTGTTAGATAGCTGCGTTTTGGATTTAGAAGCAGATATTTCCCTGTGCTTACTGCCGTTTCTTCCATATGCCGGTAATGGGCTGAAAACGCCTGTTTTGGGACTCTGCAGAGAAGATGTTTGCAGACTGCTGAATCCACACACGGGTTTAACTCTGGAAGTTGAGTGCACACATTGACAACCGTTCTGTTAGATAGCTGCGTTTTGGATTTAGAAGCAGATATTTCCCTGTGCTTACTGCCGTTTCTTCCATATGCCGGTAATGGGCTGAAAACGCCTGTTTTGGGACTCTGCAGAGAAGATGTTTGCAGACTGCTGAATCCACACACGGGTTTAACTCTGGAAGTTCAGTGCACACATTGACAACCGTTCTGTTAGATAGCTGCTTTTTGGATTTAGAAGCAGATATTTCCCTGTGCTTACTGCTGTTTCTTCCATATGCCGGTAATGGGCTGAAAACGCCTGTTTTGGGACTCTGCAGAGAAAGTGTTTGCAGACTGCTGAATCCACACACGGGTTTAACTCTGGAAGTTGAGTGCACACATTGACAACCGTTCTGTTAGATAGCTGCGTTTTGGATTTAGAAGCAGATATTTCCCTGTGCTTACTGCCGTTTCTTCCATATGCCAGTAATGGTCTGAAAACGCCTGTTTTGGGACTCTGCAGAGAAAGTGTTTGCAGACTCCTGAATCCACACAAGGGTTTAACTCTGGAAGTTGAGTGCACACATTGACAACCGTTCTGTTAGATAGCTGCGTTTTGGATTTAGAAGCAGATATTTCCCTGTGCTTACTGCTGTTTCTTCCATATGCCGGTAATGGGCTGAAAACGCCTGTTTTGGGACTCTGCAGAGAAAGTGTTTGCAGACTGCTGAATCCACACACGGGTTTAACTCTGGAAGTTGAGTGCACACATTGACAACCGTTCTGTTAGATAGTTGCATTTTGGATTTAGAAGCAGATATTTCCCTGGGCTTACTGCTGTTTCTTCCATATGCCAGTAATGGTCTGAAAACGCCTGTTTTGGGACTCTGCAGAGAAAGTGTTTGCAGACTCCTGAATCCACACAAGGGTTTAACTCTGGAAGTTGAGTGCACACATTGACAACCGTTCTGTTAGATAGCTGCGTTTTGGATTTAGAAGCAGATATTTCCCTGTGCTTACTGCTGTTTCTTCCATATGCCGGTAATGGGCTGAAAACGCCTGTTTGGGGACTCTGCAGAGAAAGTGTTTGCAGACTGCTGAATCCACACACGGGTTTAGCTCTGGAAGTTGAGTGCACACATTGACAACCGTTCTGTTAGATAGCTGCGTTTTGGATTTAGAAGCAGATATTTCCCTGTGCTTACTGCTGTTTCTTCCATCTGCCGGTATTGGGCTGAAAACGCCTGTTTTGGGACTCTGCACAGAAAGTGTTTGCAGACTGCTGAATCCACACTCGGGTTTATCTCTGGAAGTTGAGTGCACGCATTGACAACCATTCAGTTAGATAGCTGCCTTTTGGTTTTAGAAGCAGTTATTTCTCTTTACAGCATATACTCTCATTCACTCTGGAATAGCCAAACGCAGCTCCTAAAAGAAACGGGTTTCTAAGTATAATCAGATATTTCTCTTTACATCTTGTACCCCAGTACACTCTGATATATGCATACGCAGCTCCTGGAAGAAACGTGTTTGTAACTCGCTGAATCTGTGCATATATTGAAGTCTCTTAGGTGAATGAACACACAGCAGAGGAGTTTGAAAAAAACATTTCTTCCATGTTATAGATGCACTGTTAACTGCTATTGCTTTTAGGCTGGTGTTTTCCTGGAAATGTTGGTTTTAGAATTTCCATATAAATGGTTTGTAAACTGCTGCTTAAGTGGAGCAGTTTAATTCGTTAAGTTGAATGCCCTCATTCACAATCATTCTCTTAGCTAGCTCCGTTTTGGTTTTAGAAGCCTGTGTTTCTAGTTACAGCATATACTCCCATTCATTCTGGAATAGCCAAACGCAGCTCCCAGAATAGACGTGTTTCTAAGTCGCTGAATCTAAACATAGATTCAACTCCCTTAGGTGAACGAACACACAGCACAGCAGTTTGAAAGAAACGTTTTATTTGAGTTTTAGACGCAGTCTTATTGCTATTTCTTAGAGGCCGGTATTTTGCTGGGAATGTCTGTTTTAGAATCTGCACAAAAATCTTTTCTAAACTGCTGCATAGAAACAACAGTTTATCTCAATAAGCTGAATGCACACAGTGACAACCATTCTGTTAGATGGCTCCGTGTTTGTTTTAGAAACAGATATTTCACTTTAAACCTTATACTCCAGTACACTCTGGAATATGCAAATGCAGCTCCTGGAAGAAACGTGTTTCTTACTCGCTGAATCTGAATATATACTCAAGACTCTTAGGTGAATGAACACAGAGCAGAGCATTTTGAAGAAAACGTTTCTTCTATGTTATAGATGCAGTCTTACTGCTACTTCTTTTAGGCTGGTGTTTTGCTGCAAATGTTGATTTTAGAATTTGCATATAAAGGGTTTCTAAACTGCTGCCTAAGAAGAGCAGATTAACCCTTTAAGTTGAATGCACACATTCACAACCATTCTGTTAGATAGCTCCGTTTTGGTTTTAGAAACAGATATTTCTCTTTACAGCATTTACTCCCATACACTCTGGAATATCGAAATGCAGCTCCTAGAATAAACGTGTTTCAAACTCGCTGAATCCAAACATAGATTCAACGACCTTTGGTGAACGAACACACTGCAGAGCAGTTTGAAAGAAACGTTCCCTCTGAGTTTTAGACGCAGTCTTACTGCTATTTCTTATAGGCCGGTATTTTGCTGGAAATGTCTGTTTGAGAATCTACACAGAAATGTTTTCTAAACTGCTGCATACAAACAGCAGTTTAGCTCAGTAAGTTGAATGCACACATTGACAACCATTCCATTAGATCATCCGTTTTTCTTTTGGAACGAGACATTTGTCTTTACATCTTATACTCCAGTATACTCTGGAATAGGCAAACACAGCTCCTGGAAGAAACGTGTTGCTAACTAGCTGAATCTGAACATATATTCAAGTCTCTTATATGAATGAACACACAGCAGAGCAGTTTGAAAACAGTTTCTTCCATGTTAAAGATGCAATCTTACTGCTATTTCCTATAGGCTGGTGTTTTGCTGGAAAGGTCTGTATTTGCATATAAAGGGCTTCTAAAGTGCTGCATGAGAAGAGCAGTTTACCTCTTTAAGCCGAAGGCACACATTCACAACCACTCTGCTAGATAGATCCATTTTGGTTTTAGAAACAGATATTTCTCTTTACAGCATATACTCCCATTCAATCTGGAATATCCAAAGACAGCTCCTAGAATAAACGTGTTTCTATCTCGCTGAATCTAAACATAGATTCAACTCCCTTAGGCCAAAGAACACAAGGCCGAGCAGTTTGAAAGAAACGTTTCTTCTGAGTTTTAGACGCAGTCTTAATGCTCTTTCTTATATATGCCGGTACTGGGCCGGAAAGGCCTGTTTTGAGACTCTGCACAGAAAGTGTTTGCAGACTGCTGAATCCACACACGGGTTTAACTCTGGAAGTTGAGTGCACACATTGACAACCGTTCTGTTAGATAGCTGCGTTTTGGATTTAGAAGCAGATATTTCCCTGGGGTTACTGCTGTTTCTTCCATATGACGGTAAAGGGCTGAAAACGCCTGTTTTGGGACTCTGCAGAGAAAGTGTTTGCAGACTGCTGAATCCACACACGGGTTTAGCTCTGGAAGTTGAGTGCACACATTGACAACCGTTCTGTTAGATAGCTGCGTTTTGGATTTAGAAGCAGATATTTCCCTGTGCTTACTGCTGTTTCTTCCTTATGCCGGTAATGGGCTGAAAACGCCTGTTTTGGGACTCTGCAGAGAAAGTGTTTGCAGACTGCTGAATCCACACACGGGTTTAACTCTGGAAGTTGAGTGCACACATTGACAACCGTTCTGTTAGATAGCTGCGTTTTGGATTTAGAAGCAGATATTTCCCTGTGCTTACTGCCGTTTCTTCCATATGCCGGTAATGGGCTGAAAACGCCTGTTTTGGGACTCTGCAGAGAAGATGTTTGCAGACTGCTGAATCCACACACGGGTTTAACTCTGGAAGTTGAGTGCACATATTGACAACCGTTCTGTTAGATAGCTCTGTTTTGGATTTAGAAGCAGATATTTCCCTGTGCTTACTGCCGTTTCTTCCATATGCCGGTAATGGGCTGAAAACGCCTGTTTTGGGACTCTGCAGAGAAAGTGTTTGCAGACTGCTGAATCCACACACGGGTTTAACTCTGGAAGTTGAGTGCACACATTGAAAACCGTTCTGTTAGATAGCTGCGTTTTGGATTTAGAAGCAGATATTTCCCTGGGGTTACTGCTGTTTCTTCCACATGCCGGTAAAGGGCTGAAAACGCCTGTTTTGGGACTCTGCAGAGAAAGTGTTGCAGACTGCTGAATCCACACACGGGTTTAACTCTGGAAGTTGAGTGCACACATTGACAACCGTTCTGTTAGATAGCTGCTTTTTAGATTTAGAAGCAGATATTTCCCTGTGCTTACTGCTGTTTCTTCCATATGCCGGTAATGGGCTGAAAACGCCTGTTTTGGGACTCTGCAGAGAAATTGTTTACAGACTGCTGAATCCACACACGGGTTTAACTCTGGAAGTTGAGTGCACACATTGACAACCGTTCTGTTAGATAGCTGCGTTTTGGATTTAGAAGCAGATATTTCCCTGTGCTTACTGCCGTTTCTTCCATATGCCGGTAATGGGCTGAAAACGCCTGTTTTGGGACTCTGCAAAGAAAGTGTTTGCAGACTGCTGAATCCACACACAGGTTTAACTCTGGAAGTTGAGTGCACACATTGACAACCGTTCTGTTAGATAGCTGCGTTTTGGATTTAGAAGCAGATATTTCCCTGTGCTTACTGCCGTTTCTTCCATATGCCGGTAATGGGCTGAAAACGCCTGTTTGGGGACTCTGCAGAGAAGATGTTTGCAGACTGCTGAATCCACACACGGGTTTAACTCTGGAAGTTGAGTGCACACATTGACAACCGTTCTGTTAGATAGCTGCTTTTTGGATTTAGAAGCAGATATTTCCCTGTGCTTACTGCTGTTTCTTCCATATGCCGGTAATGGGCTGAAAACGCCTGTTTTGGGACTCTGCAGAGAAAGTGTTTGCAGACTGCTGAATCCACACACGGGTTTAACTCTGGAAGTTGAGTGCACACATTGACAACCGTTCTGTTAGATAGCTGCGTTTTGGATTTAGAAGCAGATATTTCCCTGTGCTTACTGCCGTTTCTTCCATATGCCAGTAATGGTCTGAAAACGCCTGTTTTGGGACTCTGCAGAGAAAGTGTTTGCAGACTCCTGAATCCACACAAGGGTTTAACTCTGGAAGTTGAGTGCACACATTGACAACCGTT
The DNA here is from genome assembly GCF_030222135.1 of Aotus nancymaae. Classification (NCBI taxonomy): domain Eukaryota; kingdom Metazoa; phylum Chordata; class Mammalia; order Primates; family Aotidae; genus Aotus; species Aotus nancymaae. The sequence goes on along the minus strand of NW_026988578.1, from coordinate 24,506 downwards.
CTGTTAGATAGCTGCGTTTTGGATTTAGAAGCAGATATTTCCCTGTGCTTACTACCGTTTCTTCCATATGCCGGTAATGGGCTGAAAACGCCTGTTTTGGGACTCTGCAGAGAAAGTGTTTGCAGACTGCTGAATCCACACACGGGTTTAACTCTGGAAGTTGAGTGCACACATTGACAACCGTTCTGTTAGATAGCTGCGTTTTGGATTTAGAAGCAGATATTTCCCTGTGCTTTCTGCCGTTTCTTCCATATGCCGGTAAAGGGCTGAAAACGCCTGTTTTGGGACTCTGCAGAGAAAGGGTTTGCAGACTGCTGAATCCACACACGGGTTTAACTCTGGAAGTTGAGTGCACACATTGACAACCGTTCTGATAGATAGCTGCGTTTTGGATTTAGAAGCAGATATTTCCCTGTGCTTACTGCCGTTTCTTCCATATGCCGGTAATGGGCTGAAAACGCCTGTTTTGGGACTCTGCAGAGAAAGTGTTTGCAGACTGCTGAATCCACACACGGGTTTAACTCTGGAAGTTGAGTGCACACATTGACAACCGTTCTGTTAGATAGCTGCGTTTTGGATTTAGAAGCAGATATTTCCCTGTGCTTACTGCCGTTTCTTCCATATGCCGGTAATGGGCTGAAAACGCCTGTTTTGGGACTCTGCAGAGAAGATGTTTGCAGACTGCTGAATCCACACACGGGTTTAACTCTGGAAGTTGAGTGCACACATTGACAACCGTTCTGTTAGATAGCTGCTTTTTGGATTTAGAAGCAGATATTTCCCTGTGCTTACTGCTGTTTCTTCCATATGCCGGTAATGGGCTGAAAACGCCTGTTTTGGGACTCTGCAGAGAAAGTGTTTGCAGACTGCTGAATCCACACACGGGTTTAACTCTGGAAGTTGAGTGCACACATTGACAACCGTTCTGTTAGATAGCTGCGTTTTGGATTTAGAAGCAGATATTTCCCTGGGCTTTCTGCCGTTTCTTCCATATGCCGGTAAAGGGCTGAAAACGCCTGTTTTGGGACTCTGCAGAGAAAGGGTTTGCAGACTGCTGAATCCACACACGGGTTTAACTCTGGAAGTTGAGTGCACACATTCACAACCGTTCTGATAGATAGCTGCGTTTTGGATTTAGAAGCAGATATTTCCCTGTGCTTACTGCCGTTTCTTCCATATGCCGGTAATGGGCTGAAAACGCCTGTTTTGGGACTCTGCAGAGAAAGTGTTTGCAGACTGCTGAATCCACACACGGGTTTAACTCTGGAAGTTGAGTGCACACATTGACAACCGTTCTGTTAGATAGCTGCGTTTTGGATTTAGAAGCAGATATTTCCCTGTGCTTACTGCCGTTTCTTCCATATGCCGGTAATGGGCTGAAAACGCCTGTTTTGGGACTCTGCAGAGAAGATGTTTGCAGACTGCTGAATCCACACACGGGTTTAACTCTGGAAGTTGAGTGCACACATTGACAACCGTTCTGTTAGATAGCTGCGTTTTGGATTTAGAAGCAGATATTTCCCGGTGCTTACTGCTGTTTCTTCCATATGCCGGTAATGGGCTGAAAACGCCTGTTTTGGGACTCTGCAGAGAAAGTGTTTGCAGACTGCTGAATCCACACACGGGTTTAACTCTGGAAGTTGAGTGCACACATTGACAACCGTTCTGTTAGATAGCTGCGTTTTGGATTTAGAAGCAGATATTTCCCTGGGCTTACTGCTGTTTCTTCCATATGCCAGTAATGGTCTGAAAACGCCTGTTTTGGGACTCTGCAGAGAAAGTGTTTGCAGACTCCTGAATCCACACACGGGTTTAACTCTGGAAGTTGAGTGCACACATTGACAACTGTTCTGTTAGATAGCTGCGTTTTGGATTTAGAAGCAGATATTTCCCTATGCTTACTGCTGTTTCTTCCATATGCCGGTAATGGGCTGAAAACGCCTGTTTTGGGACTCTGCAGAGAAAGTGTTTGCAGACTGCTGAATCCACACACGGGTTTAACTCTGGAAGTTGAGTGCACACATTGACAACCGTTCTGTTAGATAGCTGCGTTTTGGATTTAGAAGCAGATATTTCCCTGTGCTTACTGCTGTTTCTTCCATATGCCGGTAATGGGCTGAAAACGACTGTTTTGGGATTCTGCAGAGAAAGTGTTTGCAGACTGCTGAATCCACACACGGGTTTAACTCTGGAAGTTGAGTGCACACATTGACAACCGTTCTGTTAGATAGCTGCGTTTTGGATTTAGAAGCAGATATTTCCCTGTGCTTACTGCTGTTTCTTCCATATGCCGGTAATGGGCTGAAAACGCCTGTTTTGGGACTCTGCAGAGAAAGGGTTTGCAGACTGCTGAATCCACACACGGGTTTAACTCTGGAAGTTGAGTGCACACATTGACAACCGTTCTGTTAGATAGCTGCGTTTTGGATTTAGAAGCAGATATTTCCCTGGGGTTACTGCTGTTTCTTCCATATGCCGGTAAAGGGCTGAAAACGCCTGTTTTGGGACTCTGCAGAGAAAGTGTTTGCAGACTGCTGAATCCACACACGGGTTTAACTCTGGAAGTTGAGTGCACACATTGACAACCGTTCTGTTAGATAGCTGCTTTTTGGATTTAGAAGCAGATATTTCCCTGTGCTTACTGCTGTTTCTTCCATATGCCGGTAATGGGCTGAAAACGCCTGTTTTGGGACTCTGCAGAGAAAGTGTTTGCAGACTGCTGAATCCACACACGGGTTTAACTCTGGAAGTTGAGTGCACACATTGACAACCGTTCTGTTAGATAGCTGCGTTTTGGATTTAGAAGCAGATATTTCCCTGGGCTTACTGCTGTTTCTTCCATATGCCAGTAATGGTCTGAAAACGCCTGTTTTGGGACTCTGCAGAGAAAGTGTTTGCAGACTCCTGAATCCACACACGGGTTTAACTCTGGAAGTTGAGTGCACACATTGACAACTGTTCTGTTAGATAGCTGCGTTTTGGATTTAGAAGCAGATATTTCCCTGTGCTTACTGCTGTTTCTTCCATATGCCGGTAATGGGCTGAAAACGCCTGTTTTGGGACTCTGCAGAGAAAGTGTTTGCAGACTGCTGAATCCACACACGGGTTTAACTCTGGAAGTTGAGTGCACACATTGACAACCGTTCTGTTAGATAGCTGCGTTTTGGATTTAGAAGCAGATATTTCCCTGTGCTTACTGCTGTTTCTTCCATATGCCGGTAATGGGCTGAAAACGCCTGTTTGGGGACTCTGCAGAGAAAGTGTTTGCAGACTGCTGAATCCACACACCGGTTTAACTCTGGAAGTTGAGTGCACACATTGACAACCGTTCTATTAGATAGCTGCGTTTTGGATTTAAAAGCAGATATTTCCCTGTGCTTACTGCTGTTTCTTCCATATGCCGGTAATGGGCTGAAAACGCCTGTTTTGGGACTCTGCAGAGAAAGTGTTTGCAGACTGCTGAATCCACACACGGGTTTATCTCTGGAAGTTGAGTGCACACATTGACAACCGTTCTGTTAGATAGCTGCGTTTTGGATTTAGAAGCAGATATTTCCCTGTGCTTACTGCCGTTTCTTCCGTATGCCGGTAATGGGCTGAAAACGCCTGTTTTGGGACTCTGCAGAGAAGATGTTTGCAGACTGCTGAATCCACACACGGGTTTAACTCTGGAAGTTCAGTGCACACATTGACAACCGTTCTGTTAGATAGCTGCTTTTTGGATTTAGAAGCAGATATTTCCCTGTGCTTACTGCTGTTTCTTCCATATGCCGGTAATGGGCTGAAAACGCCTGTTTTGGGACTCTGCAGAGAAAGTGTTTGCAGACTGCTGAATCCACACACGGGTTTAACTCTGGAAGTTGAGTGCACACATTGACAACCGTTCTGTTAGATAGCTGCGTTTTGGATTTAGAAGCAGATATTTCCCTGTGCTTACTGCCGTTTCTTCCATATGCCAGTAATGGTCTGAAAACGCCTGTTTTGGGACTCTGCAGAGAAAGTGTTTGCAGACTCCTGAATCCACACAAGGGTTTAACTCTGGAAGTTGAGTGCACACATTGACAACCGTTCTGTTAGATAGCTGCGTTTTGGATTTAGAAGCAGATATTTCCCTGTGCTTACTACCGTTTCTTCCATATGCCGGTAATGGGCTGAAAACGCCTGTTTTGGGACTCTGCAGAGAAAGTGTTTGCAGACTGCTGAATCCACACACGGGTTTAACTCTGGAAGTTGAGTGCACACATTGACAACCGTTCTGTTAGATAGCTGCGTTTTGGATTTAGAAGCAGATATTTCCCTGTGCTTTCTGCCGTTTCTTCCATATGCCGGTAAAGGGCTGAAAACGCCTGTTTTGGGACTCTGCAGAGAAAGGGTTTGCAGACTGCTGAATCCACACACGGGTTTAACTCTGGAAGTTGAGTGCACACATTGACAACCGTTCTGTTAGATAGCTGCGTTTTGGATTTAGAAGCAGATATTTCCCTGTGCTTACTGCCGTTTCTTCCATATGCCGGTAATGGGCTGAAAACGCCTGTTTTGGGACTCTGCAGAGAAAGTGTTTGCAGACTGCTGAATCCACACACGGGTTTAACTCTGGAAGTTGAGTGCACACATTGACAACCGTTCTGTTAGATAGCTGCGTTTTGGATTTAGAAGCAGATATTTCCCTGTGCTTACTGCCGTTTCTTCCATATGCCGGTAATGGGCTGAAAACGCCTGTTTTGGGACTCTGCAGAGAAGATGTTTGCAGACTGCTGAATCCACACACGGGTTTAACTCTGGAAGTTGAGTGCACACATTGACAACCGTTCTGTTAGATAGCTGCGTTTTGGATTTAGAAGCAGATATTTCCCGGTGCTTACTGCTGTTTCTTCCATATGCCGGTAATGGGCTGAAAACGCCTGTTTTGGGACTCTGCAGAGAAAGTGTTTGCAGACTGCTGAATCCACACACGGGTTTAACTCTGGAAGTTGAGTGCACACATTGACAACCGTTCTGTTAGATAGCTGCGTTTTGGATTTAGAAGCAGATATTTCCCTGTGCTTACTGCTGTTTCTTCCATATGCCGGTAATGGGCTGAAAACGCCTGTTTTGGGACTCTGCAGAGAAAGTGTTTGCAGACTGCTGAATCCACACACGGGTTTAACTCTGGAAGTTGAGTGCACACATTGACAACCGTTCTGTTAGATAGCTGCGTTTTGGATTTAGAAGCAGATATTTCCCTGTGCTTACTGCTGTTTCTTCCATATGCCGGTAATGGGCTGAAAACGCCTGTTTTGGGACTCTGCAGAGAAAGGGTTTGCAGACTGCTGAATCCACACACGGGTTTAACTCTGGAAGTTGAGTGCACACATTGACAACCGTTCTGTTAGATAGCTGCTTTTTGGATTTAGAAGCAGATATTTCCCTGTGCTTACTGCTGTTTCTTCCATATGCCGGTAATGGGCTGAAAACGCCTGTTTTGGGACACTGCAGAGAAAGTGTTTGCAGACTGCTGAATCCACACACCGGTTTAACTCTGGAAGTTGAGTGCACACATTGACAACCGTTCTGTTAGATAGCTGCGTTTTGGATTTAGAAGCAGATATTTCCCTGGGCTTACTGCTGTTTCTTCCATATGCCGGTAATGGCCTGAAAACGCCTGTTTTGGGACTCTGCAGAGAAAGTGTTTGCAGACTGCTGAATCCACACACGGGTTTATCTCTGGAAGTTGAGTGCACACATTGACAACCGTTCTGTTAGATAGCTGCGTTTTGGATTTAGAAGCAGATATTTCCCTGTGCTTACTGCTGTTTCTTCCATATGCCGGTAATTGGCTGAAAACGCCTGTTTTGCGACTCTGCAGAGAAAGTGTTTGCAGACTGCTGAATCCACACACGGGTTTAACTCTGGAAGTTGAGTGCACACATTGACAACCGTTCTGTTAGATAGCTGCGTTTTGGATTTAGAAGCAGATATTTCCCTGTGCTTACTGCCGTTTCTTCCATATGCCGGTAATGGGCTGAAAACGCCTGTTTTGGGACTCTGCAGAGAAGATGTTTGCAGACTGCTGAATCCACACACGGGTTTAACTCTGGAAGTTGAGTGCACACATTGACAACCGTTCTGTTAGATAGCTGTGTTTTGGATTTAGAAGCAGATATTTCCCTGTGCTTACTGCCGTTTCTTCCATATGCCGGTAATGGGCTGAAAACGCCTGTTTTGGGACTCTGCAGAGAAAGTGTTTGCAGACTGCTGAATCCACACACGGGTTTAACTCTGGAAGTTGAGTGCACACATTGACAACCGTTCTGTTAGATAGCTGCGTTTTGGATTTAGAAGCAGATATTTCCCTGGGGTTACTACTGTTTCTTCCACATGCCGGTAAAGGGCTGAAAACGCCTGTTTTGGGACTCTGCAGAGAAAGTGTTGCAGACTGCTGAATCCACACACGGGTTTAACTCTGGAAGTTGAGTGCACACATTGACAACCGTTCTGTTAGATAGCTGCTTTTTGGATTTAGAAGCAGATATTTCCCTGTGCTTACTGCTGTTTCTTCCATATGCCGGTAATGGGCTGAAAACGCCTGTTTTGGGACTCTGCAGAGAAATTGTTTGCAGACTGCTGAATCCACACACGGGTTTAACTCTGGAAGTTGAGTGCACACATTGACAACCGTTCTGTTAGATAGCTGCGTTTTGGATTTAGAAGCAGATATTTCCCTGTGCTTACTGCCGTTTCTTCCATATGCCGGTAATGGGCTGAAAACGCCTGTTTTGGGACTCTGCAAAGAAAGTGTTTGCAGACTGCTGAATCCACACACGGGTTTAACTCTGGAAGTTGAGTGCACACATTGACAACCGTTCTGTTAGATAGCTGCGTTTTGGATTTAGAAGCAGATATTTCCCTGTGCTTACTGCCGTTTCTTCCATATGCCGGTAATGGGCTGAAAACGCCTGTTTTGGGACTCTGCAGAGAAGATGTTTGCAGACTGCTGAATCCACACACGGGTTTAACTCTGGAAGTTGAGTGCACACATTGACAACCGTTCTGTTAGATAGTTGCGTTTTGGATTTAGAAGCAGATATTTCCCTGTGCTTACTGCTGTTTCTTCCATATGCCGGTAATGGGCTGAAAACGCCTGTTTTGGGACTCTGCAGAGAAAGTGTTTGCAGACTGCTGAATCCACACACGGGTTTAACTCTGGAAGTTGAGTGCACACATTGACAACCGTTCTGTTAGATAGCTGCGTTTTGGATTTAGAAGCAGATATTTCCCTGGGCTTACTGCTGTTTCTTCCATATGCCAGTAATGGTCTGAAAACGCCTGTTTTGGGACTCTGCAGAGAAAGTGTTTGCAGACTGCTGAATCCACACACGGGTTTAACTCTGGAAGTTGAGTGCACACATTGACAACCGTTCTGTTAGATAGCTGCGTTTTGGATTTAGAAGCAGATATTTCCCTGTGCTTACTGCCGTTTCTTCCATATGCCGGTAATGGGCTGAAAACGCCTGTTTTGGGACTCTGCAAAGAAAGTGTTTGCAGACTGCTGAATCCACACACGGGTTTAACTCTGGAAGTTGAGTGCACACATTGACAACCGTTCTGTTAGATAGCTGCGTTTTGGATTTAGAAGCAGATATTTCCCTGTGCTTACTGCCGTTTCTTCCATATGCCGGTAATGGGCTGAAAACGTCTGTTTTGGGACTCTGCAGAGAAGATGTTTGCAGACTGCTGAATCCACACACGGGTTTAACTCTGGAAGTTGAGTGCACACATTGACAACCGTTCTGTTAGATAGCTGATTTTTGGATTTAGAAGCAGATATTTCCCTGTGCTTACTGCTGTTTCTTCCATATGCCGGTAATGGGCTGAAAACGCCTGTTTTGGGACTCTGCAGAGAAAGTTTTTGCAGGCTGCTGAATCCACACACGGGTTTAACTCTGGAAGTTGAGTGCACACATTGACAACCGTTCTGTTAGATAGCTGCGTTTTGGATTTAGAAGCAGATATTTCCCTGTGCTTACTGCCGTTTCTTCCATATGCCAGTAATGGTCTGAAAACGCCTGTTTTGGGACTCTGCAGAGAAAGTGTTTGCAGACTCCTGAATCCACACAAGGGTTTAACTCTGGAAGTTGAGTGCACACATTGACAACCGTTCTGTTAGATAGCTGCGTTTTGGATTTAGAAGCAGATATTTCCCTGTGCTTACTGCCGTTTCTTCCATATGCCGGTAATGGGCTGAAAACGCCTGTTTTGGGACTCTGCAGAGAAAGTGTTTGCAGACTGCTGAATCCACACACGGGTTTAACTCTGGAAGTTGAGTGCACACATTGACAACCGTTCTGTTAGATAGCTGCGTTTTGGATTTAGAAGCAGATATTTCCCTGTGCTTACTGCTGTTTCTTCCATATGCCGGTAATGGGCTGAAAACGCCTGTTTTGGGACTCTCCAGAGAAAGTGTTTGCAGACTGCTGAATCCACACACGGGTTTAACTCTGGAAGTTGAGTGCACACATTGACAACCGTTCTGTTAGATAGCTGCGTTTTGGATTTAGAAGCAGATATTTCCCTGTGCTTTCTGCCGTTTCTTCCATATGCCGGTAATGGGCTGAAAACGCCTGTTTTGGGACTCTGCAGAGAAAGTGTTTGCAGACTGCTGAATCCACACACCGGTTTAACTCTGGAAGTTGAGTGCACACATTGACAACCGTTCTGTTAGATAGCTGCGTTTTGGATTTAGAAGCAGATATTTCCCTGTGCTTACTGCTGTTTCTTCCATATGCCGGTAAAGGGCTGAAAACGCCTGTTTTGGGACTCTGCAGAGAAAGGGTTTGCAGACTGCTGAATCCACACACGGGTTTAACTCTGGAAGTTGAGTGCACACATTGACAAGCGTTCTGTTAGATAGCTGCGTTTTGGATTTAGAAGCAGATATTTCCCTGTGCTTACTGCCGTTTCTTCCATATGCCGGTAATGGGCTGAAAACGCCTGTTTTGGGACTCTGCAGAGAAAGTGTTTGCAGACTGCTGAATCCACACACGGGTTTAACTCTGGAAGTTGAGTGCACACATTGACAACCGTTCTGTTAGATAGCTGCGTTTTGGATTTAGAAGCAGATATTTCCCTGTGCTTACTGCCGTTTCTTCCATATGCCGGTAATGGGCTGAAAACGCCTGTTTTGGGACTCTGCAGAGAAGATGTTTGCAGACTGCTGAATCCACACACGGGTTTAACTCTGGAAGTTGAGTGCACACATTGACAACCGTTCTGTTAGATAGCTGCGTTTTGGATTTAGAAGCAGATATTTCCCAGTGCTTACTGCTGTTTCTTCCTTATGCCGGTAATGGGCTGAAAACGCCTGTTTTGGGACTCTGCAGAGAAAGTGTTTGCAGACTGCTGAATCCACACACGGGTTTAACTCTGGAAGTTGAGTGCACACATTGACAACCGTTCTGTTAGATAGCTGCGTTTTGGATTTAGAAGCAGATATTTCCCTGTGCTTACTGCTGTTTCTTCCATATGCCGGTAATGGGCTGAAAACGCCTGTTTTGCGACTCTGCAGAGAAAGTGTTTGCAGACTGCTGAATCCACACACGGGTTTAACTCTGGAAGTTGAGTGCACACATTGACAACCGTTCTGTTAGATAGCTGCGTTTTGGATTTAGAAGCAGATATTTCCCTGTGCTTACTGCCGTTTCTTCCGTATGCCGGTAATGGGCTGAAAACGCCTGTTTTGGGACTCTGCAGAGAAGATGTTTGCAGACTGCTGAATCCACACACGGGTTTAACTCTGGAAGTTGAGTGCACACATTGACAACCGTTCTGTTAGATAGCTGTGTTTTGGATTTAGAAGCAGATATTTCCCTGTGCTTACTGCCGTTTCTTCTATATGCCGGTAATGGGCTGAAAACGCCTGTTTTGGGACTGTGCAGAGAAAGTGTTTCCAGACTGCTGAATCCACACACGGGTTTAACTCTGGAAGTTGAGTGCACACATTGACAACCGTTCTGTTAGATAGCTGCGTTTTGGATTTAGAAGCAGATATTTCCCTGGGGTTACTACTGTTTCTTCCACATGCCGGTAAAGGGCTGAAAACGCCTGTTTTGGGACTCTGCAGAGAAAGTGTTGCAGACTGCTGAATCCACACACGGGTTTAACTCTGGAAGTTGTGTGCACACATTGACAACCGTTCTGTTAGATAGCTGCTTTTTGGATTTAGAAGCAGATATTTCCCTGTGCTTACTGCTGTTTCTTCCATATGCCGGTAATGGGCTGAAAACGCCTGTTTTGGGACTCTGCAGAGAAATTGTTTGCAGACTGCTGAATCCACACACGGGTTTAACTCTGGAAGTTGAGTGCACACATTGACAACCGTTCTGTTAGATAGCTGCGTTTTGGATTTAGAAGCAGATATTTCCCTGTGCTTACTGCCGTTTCTTCCATATGCCGGTAATGGGCTGAAAACGCCTGTTTTGGGACTCTGCAAAGAAAGTGTTTGCAGACTGCTGAATCCACACACGGGTTTAACTCTGGAAGTTGAGTGCACACATTGACAACCGTTCTGTTAGATAGCTGCGTTTTGGATTTAGAAGCAGATATTTCCCTGTGCTTACTGCCGTTTCTTCCATATGCCGGTAATGGGCTGAAAACGCCTGTTTTGGGACTCTGCAGAGAAGATGTTTGCAGACTGCTGAATCCACACACGGATTTAACTCTGGAAGTTGAGTGCACACATTGACAACCGTTCTGTTAGATAGCTGCGTTTTGGATTTAGAAGCAGATATTTCCCTGTGCTTACTGCTGTTTCTTCCATATGCCGGTAATGGGCTGAAAACGCCTGTTTTGGGACTCTCCAGAGAAAGTGTTTGCAGACTGCTGAATCCACACACGGGTTTAACTCTGGAAGTTGAGTGCACACATTGACAACCGTTCTGTTAGATAGCTGCGTTTTGGATTTAGAAGCAGATATTTCCCTGTGCTTTCTGCCGTTTCTTCCATATGCCGGTAATGGGCTGAAAACGCCTGTTTTGGGACTCTGCAGAGAAAGTGTTTGCAGATTGCTGAATCCACACACGGGTTTAACTCTGGAAGTTCAGTGCACACATTGACAACCGTTCTGTTAGATAGCTGCGTTTTGGATTTAGAAGCAGATATTTCCCTGTGCTTACTGCTGTTTCTTCCATATGCCGGTAAAGGGCTGAAAACGCCTGTTTTGGGACTCTGCAGAGAAAGGGTTTGCAGACTGCTGAATCCACACACGGGTTTAACTCTGGAAGTTGAGTGCACACATTGACAACCGTTCTGTTAGATAGCTGCGTTTTGGATTTAGAAGCAGATATTTCCCTGTGCTTACTGCCGTTTCTTCCATATGCCGGTAATGGGCTGAAAACGCCTGTTTTGGGACTCTGCAGAGAAAGTGTTTGCAGACTGCTGAATCCACACACGGGTTTAACTCTGGAAGTTGAGTGCACACATTGACAACCGTTCTGTTAGATAGCTGCGTTTTGGATTTAGAAGCAGATATTTCCCTGTGCTTACTGCCGTTTCTTCCATATGCCGGTAATGGGCTGAAAACGCCTGTTTTGGGACTCTGCAGAGAAGATGTTTGCAGACTGCTGAATCCACACACGGGTTTAACTCTGGAAGTTGAGTGCACACATTGACAACCGTTCTGTTAGATAGCTGCGTTTTGGATTTAGAAGCAGATATTTCCCAGTGCTTACTGCTGTTTCTTCCTTATGCCGGTAATGGGCTGAAAACGCCTGTTTTGGGACTCTGCAGAGAAAGTGTTTGCAGACTGCTGAATCCACACACGGGTTTAACTCTGGAAGTTGAGTGCACACATTGACAACCGTTCTGTTAGATAGCTGCGTTTTGGATTTAGAAGCAGATATTTCCCTGTGCTTACTGCTGTTTCTTCCATATGCCGGTAATGGGCTGAAAACGCCTGTTTTGGGACTCTGCAGAGAAAGTGTTTGCAGACTGCTGAATCCACACACGGGTTTAACTCTGGAAGTTGAGTGCACACATTGACAACCGTTCTGTTAGATAGCTGCGTTTTGGATTTAGAAGCAGATATTTCCCTGTGCTTACTGCTGTTTCTTCCATATGCCGGTAATGGGCTGAAAACGCCTGTTTTGGGACTCTGCAGAGAAAGTGTTTGCAGACTGCTGAATCCACACACGGGTTTAACTCTGGAAGTTGAGTGCACACATTGACAACCGTTCTGTTAGATAGCTGCGTTTTGGATTTAGAAGCAGATATTTCCCTGGGGTTACTGTTGTTTCTTCCTTATGCCGGTAAAGGGCTGAAAACGCCTGTTTTGGGACTCTGCAGAGAAAGTGTTTGCAGACTGCTGAATCCACACACGGGTTTAACTCTGGAAGTTGAGTGCACACATTGACAACCGTTCTGTTAGATAGCTGCGTTTTGGATTTAGAAGCAGATATTTCCCTGTGCTTACTGCTGTTTCTTCCATATGCCGGTAAAGGGCTGAAAACGCCTGTTTTGGGACTCTGCAGAGAAAGTGTTTGCAGACTGCTGAATCCACACACGGGTTTAACTCTGGAAGTTGAGTGCACACATTGACAACCGTTCTGTTAGATAGCTGCGTTTTGGATTTAGAAGCAGATATTTCCCTGTGCTTACTGCTGTTTCTTCCATATGCCGGTAAAGGGCTGAAAACGCCTGTTTTGGGACTCTGCAGAGAAAGTGTTTGCAGACTGCTGAATCCACACACGGGTTTAACTCTGGAAGTTGAGTGCACACATTGACAACCGTTCTGTTAGATAGTTGCGTTTTGGATTTAGAAGCAGATATTTCCCTGGGCTTACTGCTGTTTCTTCCATATGCCAGTAATGGTCTGAAAACGCCTGTTTTGGGACTCTGCAGAGAAAGTGTTTGCAGACTCCTGAATCCACACAAGGGTTTAACTCTGGAAGTTGAGTGCACACATTGACAACCGTTCTGTTAGATAGCTGCCTTTTGGATTTAGAAGCAGATATTTCCCTGTGCTTACTGCTGTTTCTTCCATATGCCGGTAATGGGCTGAAAACGCCTGTTTGGGGACTCTGCAGAGAAAGTGTTTGCAGACTGCTGAATCCACACACGGGTTTAACTCTGGAAGTTGAGTGCACACATTGACAACCGTTCTGTTAGATAGCTGCGTCTTGGATTTAGAAGCAGATATTTCCCTGTGCTTACTGCTGTTTCTTCCATCTGCCGGTATTGGGCTGAAAACGCCTGTTTTGGGACTCTGCAGAGAAAGTGTTTGCAGACTGCTGAATCCACACTCGGGTTTATCTCTGGAAGTTGAGTGCACGCATTGACAACCATTCAGTTAGATAGCTTCCTTTTGGTTTTAGAAGCAGTTATTTCTCTTTACAGCATATACTCTCATTCACTCTGGAATAGCCAAACGCAGCTCCTAAAAGAAACGGGTTTCTAAGTATAATCAGATATTTCTCTTTACATCTTGTACCCCAGTACACTCTGATATATGCATACGCAGCTCCTGGAAGAAACGTGTTTGTAACTCGCTGAATCTGTGCATATATTGAAGTCTCTTAGGTGAATGAACACACAGCAGAGGAGTTTGAAAAAAACATTTCTTCCATGTTATAGATGCACTGTTAACTGCTATTGCTTTTAGGCTGGTGTTTTCCTGGAAATGTTGGTTTTAGAATTTCCATATAAATGGTTTGTAAACTGCTGCTTAAGTGGAGCAGTTTAATTCGTTAAGTTGAATGCCCTCATTCACAATCATTCTCTTAGCTAGCTCCGTTTTGGTTTTAGAAGCCTGTGTTTCTAGTTACAGCATATACTCCCATTCATTCTGGAATAGCCAAACGCAGCTCCCAGAATAGACGTGTTTCTAAGTCGCTGAATCTAAACATAGATTCAACTCCCTTAGGTGAACGAACACACAGCACAGCAGTTTGAAAGAAACGTTTTATTTGAGTTTTAGACGCAGTCTTATTGCTATTTCTTAGAGGCCGGTATTTTGCTGGGAATGTCTGTTTTAGAATCTGCACAAAAATCTTTTCTAAACTGCTGCATAGAAACAACAGTTTATCTCAATAAGCTGAATGCACACAGTGACAACCATTCTGTTAGATGGCTCCGTGTTTGTTTTAGAAACAGATATTTCACTTTAAACCTTATACTCCAGTACACTCTGGAATATGCAAATGCAGCTCCTGGAAGAAACGTGTTTCTTACTCGCTGAATCTGAATATATACTCAAGACTCTTAGGTGAATGAACACAGAGCAGAGCATTTTGAAGAAAACGTTTCTTCTATGTTATAGATGCAGTCTTACTGCTACTTCTTTTAGGCTGGTGTTTTGCTGCAAATGTTGATTTTAGAATTTGCATATAAAGGGTTTCTAAACTGCTGCCTAAGAAGAGCAGATTAACCCTTTAAGTTGAATGCACACATTCACAACCATTCTGTTAGATAGCTCCGTTTTGGTTTTAGAAACAGATATTTCTCTTTACAGCATTTACTCCCATACACTCTGGAATATCGAAATGCAGCTCCTAGAATAAACGTGTTTCAAACTCGCTGAATCCAAACATAGATTCAACGACCTTTGGTGAACGAACACACTGCAGAGCAGTTTGAAAGAAACGTTCCCTCTGAGTTTTAGACGCAGTCTTACTGCTATTTCTTATAGGCCGGTATTTTGCTGGAAATGTCTGTTTGAGATCTACACAGAAATGTTTTCTAAACGCTGCATACAAACAGCAGTTTAGCTCAGTAAGTTGAATGCACACATGGACAACCATTCCATTAGATCATCCGTTTTTCTTTTGGAACGAGACATTTGTCTTTACATCTTATACTCCAGTATACTCTGGAATAGGCAAACACAGCTCCTGGAAGAAACGTGTTGCTAACTAGCTGAATCTGAACATATATTCAAGTCTCTTATATGAATGAACACACAGCAGAGCAGTTTGAAAACAGTTTCTTCCTGTTAAAGATGCAATCTTACTGCTATTTCCTATAGGCTGGTGTTTTGCTGGAAAGGTCTGTATTTGCATATAAAGGGCTTCTAAAGTGCTGCATGAGAAGAGCAGTTTACCTCTTTAAGCCGAAGGCACACATTCACAACCACTCTGCTAGATAGATCCATTTTGGTTTTAGAAACAGATATTCTCTTTACAGCATATACTCCCATTCAATCTGGAATATCCAAAGACAGCTCCTAGAATAAACGTGTTTCTATCTCGCTGAATCTAAACATAGATTCAACTCCCTTAGGCCAAAGAACACAAGGCCGAGCAGTTTGAAAGAAACGTTTCTTCTGAGTTTTAGACGCAGTCTTAATGCTCTTTCTTATATATGCCGGTACTGGGCCGGAAAGGCCTGTTTTTGAGACTCTGCACAGAAAGTGTTTGCAGACTGCTGAATCCACACACGGGTTTAACTCTGGAAGTTGAGTGCACACATTGACAACCGTTCTGTTAGATAGCTGCGTTTTGGATTTAGAAGCAGATATTTCCCTGGGGTTACTGCTGTTTCTTCCATATGCCGGTAAAGGGGCTGAAATCGCCTGTTTTGGGACTCTGCAGAGAAAGTGTTTGCAGACTGCTGAATCCACCACACGGGTTTAACTCTGGAAGTTGAGTGCACACATTGACAACCGTTCTGTTAGATAGCTGCTTTTTGGATTTAGAAGCAGATATTTCCCTGTGCTTACTGCTGTTTCTTCCATATGCCGGTAATGGGCTGAAAACGCCTGTTTTGGGACTCTGCAGAGAAAGTGTTTGCAGACTGCTGAATCCACACACGGGTTTAACTCTGGAAGTTGAGTGCACACATTGACAACCGTTCTGTTAGATAGCTGCGTTTTGGATTTAGAAGCAGATATTTCCCTGGGCTTACTGCTGTTTCTTCCATATGCCGGTAAAGGGCTGAAAACGCCTGTTTTTGGGACTCTGCAGAGAAAGTGTTTGCAGACTGCTGAATCCACACACGGGTTTAACTCTGGAAGTTGAGTGCACACATTGACAACCGTTCTGTTAGATAGCTGCGTTTTGGATTTAGAAGCAGATATTTCCCTGTGCTTACTGCCGTTTCTTCCATATGCCGGTAATGGGCTGAAAACGCCTGTTTTGGGACTCTGCAGAGAAGATGTTTGCAGACTGCTGAATCCACACACGGGTTTAACTCTGGAAGTTGAGTGCACACATTGACAACCGTTCTGTTAGATAGCTGTCTTTTGGATTTAGAAGCAGATATTTCCCTGTGCTTACTGCCGTTTCTTCCATATGCCGGTAATGGGCTGAAAACGCCTGTTTTGGGACTCTGCAGAGAAAGTGTTTGCAGACTGCTGAATCCACACACGGGTTTAACTCTGGAAGTTGAGTGCACACATTGGCAACCGTTCTGTTAGATAGTTGCGTTTTGGATTTAGAAGCAGATATTTCCCTGGGCTTACTGCTGTTTCTTCCATATGCCAGTAATGGTCTGAAAACGCCTGTTTTGGGACTCTGCAGAGAAAGTGTTTGCAGACTCCTGAATCCACACAAGGGTTTAACTCTGGAAGTTGAGTGCACACATTGACAACCGTTCTGTTAGATAGCTGCGTTTTGGATTTAGAAGCAGATATTTCCCTGTGCTTACTGCTGTTTCTTCCATATGCCGGTAATGGGCTGAAAACGCCTGTTTGGGGACTCTGCAGAGAAAGTGTTTGCAGACTGCTGAATCCACACACGGGTTTAACTCTGGAAGTTGAGTGCACACATTGACAACCGTTCTGTTAGATAGCTGCGTTTTGGATTTAGAAGCAGATATTTCCCTGTGCTTACTGCTGTTTCTTCCATCTGCCGGTATTGGGCTGAAAACGCCTGTTTTGGGACTCTGCAGAGAAAGTGTTTGCAGACTGCTGAATCCACACTCGGGTTTATCTCTGGAAGTTGAGTGCACGCATTGACAACCATTCAGTTAGATATCTTCCTTTTGGTTTTAGAAGCAGTTATTTCTCTTTACAGCATATACTCTCATTCACTCTGGAATAGCCAAACGCAGCTCCTAAAAGAAACGGGTTTCTAAGTATAATCAGATATTTCTCTTTACATCTTGTACCCCAGTACACTCTGATATATGCATACGCAGCTCCTGGAAGAAACGTGTTTGTAACTCGCTGAATCTGTGCATATATTGAAGTCTCTTAGGTGAATGAACACACAGCAGAGGAGTTTGAAAAAAACATTTCTTCCATGTTATAGATGCACTGTTAACTGCTATTGCTTTTAGGCTGGTGTTTTCCTGGAAATGTTGGTTTTAGAATTTCCATATAAATGGTTTGTAAACTGCTGCTTAAGTGGAGCAGTTTAATTCGTTAAGTTGAATGCCCTCATTCACAATCATTCTCTTAGCTAGCTCCGTTTTGGTTTTAGAAGCCTGTGTTTCTAGTTACAGCATATACTCCCATTCATTCTGGAATAGCCAAACGCAGCTCCCAGAATAGACGTGTTTCTAAGTCGCTGAATCTAAACATAGATTCAACTCCCTTAGGTGAACGAACACACAGCACAGCAGTTTGAAAGAAACGTTTTATTTGAGTTTTAGACGCAGTCTTATTGCTATTTCTTAGAGGCCGGTATTTTGCTGGGAATGTCTGTTTTAGAATCTGCACAAAAATCTTTTCTAAACTGCTGCATAGAAACAACAGTTTATCTCAATAAGCTGAATGCACACAGTGACAACCATTCTGTTAGATGGCTCCGTGTTTGTTTTAGAACCAGATATTTCACTTTAAACCTTATACTCCAGTACACTCTGGAATATGCAAATGCAGCTCCTGGAAGAAACGTGTTTCTTACTCGCTGAATCTGAATATATACTCAAGACTCTTAGGTGAATGAACACAGAGCAGAGCATTTTGAAGAAAACGTTTCTTCTATGTTATAGATGCAGTCTTACTGCTACTTCTTTTAGGCTGGTGTTTTGCTGCAAATGTTGATTTTAGAATTTGCATATAAAGGGTTTCTAAACTGCTGCCTAAGAAGAGCAGATTAACCCTTTAAGTTGAATGCACACATTCACAACCATTCTGTTAGATAGCTCCGTTTTGGTTTTGGAAACAGATATTTCTCTTTACAGCATTTACTCCCATACACTCTGGAATATCGAAATGCAGCTCCTAGAATAAACGTGTTTCAAACTCGCTGAATCCAAACATAGATTCAACGACCTTTGGTGAACGAACACACTGCAGAGCAGTTTGAAAGAAACGTTCCCTCTGAGTTTTAGACGCAGTCTTACTGCTATTTCTTATAGGCCGGTATTTTGCTGGAAATGTCTGTTTGAGAATCTACACAGAAATGTTTTCTAAACTGCTGCATACAAACAGCAGTTTAGCTCAGTAAGTTGAATGCACACATTGACAACCATTCCATTAGATCATCCGTTTTTCTTTTGGAACGAGACATTTGTCTTTACATCTTATACTCCAGTATACTCTGGAATAGGCAAACACAGCTCCTGGAAGAAACGTGTTGCTAACTAGCTGAATCTGAACATATATTCAAGTCTCTTATATGAATGAACACACAGCAGAGCAGTTTGAAAACAGTTTCTTCCATGTTAAAGATGCAATCTTACTGCTATTTCCTATAGGCTGGTGTTTTGCTGGAAAGGTCTGTATTTGCATATAAAGGGCTTCTAAAGTGCTGCATGAGAAGAGCAGTTTACCTCTTTAAGCCGAAGGCACACATTCACAACCACTCTGCTAGATAGATCCATTTTGGTTTTAGAAACAGATATTTCTCTTTACAGCATATACTCCCATTCAATCTGGAATATCCAAAGACAGCTCCTAGAATAAACGTGTTTCTATCTCGCTGAATCTAAACATAGATTCAACTCCCTTAGGCCAAAGAACACAAGGCCGAGCAGTTTGAAAGAAACGTTTCTTCTGAGTTTTAGACGCAGTCTTAATGCTCTTTCTTATATATGCCGGTACTGGGCCGGAAAGGCCTGTTTTGAGACTCTGCACAGAAAGTGTTTGCAGACTGCTGAATCCACACCTGGGTTTAACTCTGGAAGTTGAGTGCACACATTGACAACCGTTCTGTTAGATAGCTGCGTTTTGGATTTAGAAGCAGATATTTCCCTGGGGTTACTGCTGTTTCTTCCATATGACGGTATAGGGCTGAAAACGCCTGTTTTGGGACTCTGCAGAGAAAGTGTTTGCAGACTGCTGAATCCACACACGGGTTTAGCTCTGGAAGTTGAGTGCACACATTGACAACCGTTCTGTTAGATAGCTGCGTTTTGGATTTAGAAGCAGATATTTCCCTGTGCTTACTGCTGTTTCTTCCTTATGCCGGTAATGGGCTGAAAACGCCTGTTTTGGGACTCTGCAGAGAAAGTGTTTGCAGACTGCTGAATCCACACACGGGTTTAACTCTGGAAGTTGAGTGCACACATTGACAACCGTTCTGTTAGATAGCTGCGTTTTGGATTTAGAAGCAGATATTTCCCTGGGGTTACTGCTGTTTCTTCCATATGCCGGTAAAGGGCTGAAAACGCCTGTTTTGGGACTCTGCAGAGAAAGTGTTTGCAGACTGCTGAATCCACACAGGGGTTTAACTCTGGACGTTCAGTGCACACATTGACAACCGTTCTGTTAGATAGCTGCTTTTTGGATTTAGAAGCAGATATTTCCCTGTGCTTACTGCTGTTTCTTCCATATGCCGGTAATGGGCTGAAAACGCCTGTTTTGGGACTCTGCAGAGAAAGTGTTTGCAGACTGCTGAATCCACACACGGGTTTAACTCTGGAAGTTGAGTGCACACATTGACAACCGTTCTGTTAGATAGCTGCGTTTTGGATTTAGAAGCAGATATTTCCCTGGGCTTACTGCTGTTTCTTCCATATGCCAGTAATGGTCTGAAAACGCCTGTTTTGGGACTCTGCAGAGAAAGTGTTTGCAGACTCCTGAATCCACACACGGGTTTAACTCTGGAAGTTGAGTGCACACATTGACAACCGTTCTATTAGATAGCTGCGTTTTGGATTTAAAAGCAGATATTTCCCTGTGCTTACTGCTGTTTCTTCCATATGCCGGTAATGGGCTGAAAACGCCTGTTTTGGGACTCTGCAGAGAAAGTGTTTGCAGACTGCTGAATCCACACACGGGTTTATCTCTGGAAGTTGAGTGCACACATTGACAACCGTTCTGTTAGATAGCTGCGTTTTGGATTTAGAAGCAGATATTTCCCTGTGCTTACTGCTGTTTCTTCCATATGCCGGTAATGGGCTGAAAACGCCTGTTTTGCGACTCTGCAGAGAAAGTGTTTGCAGACTGCTGAATCCACACACGGGTTTAACTCTGGAAGTTGAGTGCACACATTGACAACCGTTCTGTTAGATAGCTGCGTTTTGGATTTAGAAGCAGATATTTCCCTGTGCTTACTGCCGTTTCTTCCATATGCCGGTAATGGGCTGAAAACGCCTGTTTTGGGACTCTGCAGAGAAGATGTTTGCAGACTGCTGAATCCACACACGGGTTTAACTCTGGAAGTTGAGTGCACATATTGACAACTGTTCTGTTAGATAGCTGTGTTTTGGATTTAGAAGCAGATATTTCCCTGTGCTTACTGCCGTTTCTTCCATATGCCGGTAATGGGCTGAAAACGCCTGTTTTGGGACTCTGCAGAGAAAGTGTTTGCAGACTGCTGAATCCACACACGGGTTTAACTCTGGAAGTTGAGTGCACACATTGAAAACCGTTCTGTTAGATAGCTGCGTTTTGGATTTAGAAGCAGATATTTCCCTGGGGTTACTGCTGTTTCTTCCACATGCCGGTAAAGGGCAGAAAACGCCTGTTTTGGGACTCTGCAGAGAAAGTGTTGCAGACTGCTGAATCCACACACGGGTTTAACTCTGGAAGTTGAGTGCACACATTGACAACCGTTCTGTTAGATAGCTGCTTTTTGGATTTAGAAGCAGATATTTCCCTGTGCTTACTGCTGTTTCTTCCATATGCCGGTAATGGGCTGAAAACGCCTGTTTTGGGACTCTGCAGAGAAATTGTTTACAGACTGCTGAATCCACACACGGGTTTAACTCTGGAAGTTGAGTGCACACATTGACAACCGTTCTGTTAGATAGCTGCGTTTTGGATTTAGAAGCAGATATTTCCCTGTGCTTACTGCCGTTTCTTCCATATGCCGGTAATGGGCTGAAAACGCCTGTTTTGGGACTCTGCAAAGAAAGTGTTTGCAGACTGCTGAATCCACACACGTGTTTAACTCTGGAAGTTGAGTGCACACATTGACAACCGTTCTGTTAGATAGCTGCGTTTTGGATTTAGAAGCAGATATTTCCCTGTGCTTACTGCCGTTTCTTCCATATGCCGGTAATGGGCTGAAAACGCCTGTTTTGGACTCTGCAGAGAAGATGTTTGCAGACTGCTGAATCCACACACGGGTTTAACTCTGGAAGTTCAGTGCACACATTGACAACCGTTCTGTTAGATAGCTGCTTTTTGGATTTAGAAGCAGATATTTCCCTGTGCTTACTGCTGTTTCTTCCATATGCCGGTAATGGGCTGAAAACGCCTGTTTTGGGACTCTGCAGAGAAAGTGTTTGCAGACTGCTGAATCCACACACGGGTTTAACTCTGGAAGTTGAGTGCACACATTGACAACCGTTCTGTTAGATAGCTGCGTTTTGGATTTAGAAGCAGATATTTCCCTGTGCTTACTGCCGTTTCTTCCATATGCCAGTAATGGTCTGAAAACGCCTGTTTTGGGACTCTGCAGAGAAAGTGTTTGCAGACTCCTGAATCCACACAAGGGTTTAACTCTGGAAGTTGAGTGCACACATTGACAACCGTTCTGTTAGATAGCTGCGTTTTGGATTTAGAAGCAGATATTTCCCTGTGCTTACTACCGTTTCTTCCATATGCCGGTAATGGGCTGAAAACGCCTGTTTTGGGACTCTGCAGAGAAAGTGTTTGCAGACTGCTGAATCCACACACGGGTTTAACTCTGGAAGTTGAGTGCACACATTGACAACCGTTCTGTTAGATAGCTGCGTTTTGGATTTAGAAGCAGATATTTCCCTGTGCTTTCTGCCGTTTCTTCCATATGCCGGTAAAGGGCTGAAAACGCCTGTTTTGGGACTCTGCAGAGAAAGGGTTTGCAGACTGCTGAATCCACACACGGGTTTAACTCTGGAAGTTGAGTGCACACATTGACAACCGTTCTGTTAGATAGCTGCGTTTTGGATTTAGAAGCAGATATTTCCCTGTGCTTACTGCCGTTTCTTCCATATGCCGGTAATGGGCTGAAAACGCCTGTTTTGGGACTCTGCAGAGAAGATGTTTGCAGACTGCTGAATCCACACACGGGTTTAACTCTGGAAGTTGAGTGCACACATTGACAACCGTTCTGTTAGATAGCTGCGTTTTGGATTTAGAAGCAGATATTTCCCTGTGCTTACTGCTGTTTCTTCCATATGCCGGTAAAGGGCTGAAAACGCCTGTTTTGGGACTCTGCAGAGAAAGTGTTTGCAGACTGCTGAATCCACACACGGGTTTAACTCTGGAAGTTGAGTGCACACATTGACAACCGTTCTGTTAGATAGCTGCGTTTTGGATTTAGAAGCAGATATTTCCCTGTGCTTACTGCTGTTTCTTCCATATGCCGGTAATGGGCTGAAAACGCCTGTTTTGGGACTCTGCAGAGAAAGTGTTTGCAGACTGCTGAATCCACACACGGGTTTAACTCTGGAAGTTGAGTGCACACCTTGACAACCGTTCTGTTAGATAGCTGCGTTTTGGATTTAGAAGCAGATATTTCCCTGTGCTTACTGCTGTTTCTTCCATATGCCGGTAATGGGCTGAAAACGCCTGTTTTGGGACTCTGCAGAGAAAGTGTTTGCAGACTGCTGAATCCACACACGGGTTTAACTCTGGAAGTTGAGTGCACACATTGACAACCGTTCTGTTAGATAGCTGCTTTTTGGATTTAGAAGCAGATATTTCCCTGTGCTTACTGCTGTTTCTTCCATATGCCGGTAATGGGCTGAAAACGCCTGTTTTGGGACTCTGCAGAGAAAGTGTTTGCAGACTGCTGAATCCACACACGGGTTTAACTCTGGAAGTTGAGTGCACACATTGACAACCGTTCTATTAGATAGCTGTGTTTTGGATTTAGAAGCAGATATTTCCCTGTGCTTACTGCCGTTTCTTCCATATGCCGGTAATGGGCTGAAAACGCCTGTTTTGGGACTCTGCAGAGAAAGTGTTTGCAGACTGCTGAATCCACACACGGGTTTAACTCTGGAAGTTGAGTGCACACATTGAAAACCGTTCTGTTAGATAGCTGCGTTTTGGATTTAGAAGCAGATATTTCCCTGGGGTTACTGCTGTTTCTTCCACATGCCGGTAAAGGGCTGAAAACGCCTGTTTTGGGACTCTGCAGAGAAAGTGTTGCAGACTGCTGAATCCACACACGGGTTTAACTCTGGAAGTTGAGTGCACACATTGACAACCGTTCTGTTAGATAGCTGCTTTTTGGATTTAGAAGCAGATATTTCCCTGTGCTTACTGCTGTTTCTTCCATATGCCGGTAATGGGCTGAAAACGCCTGTTTTGGGACTCTGCAGAGAAATTGTTTACAGACTGCTCAATCCACACACGGGTTTAACTCTGGAAGTTGAGTGCACACATTGACAACCGTTCTGTTAGATAGCTGCGTTTTGGATTTAGAAGCAGATATTTCCCTGTGCTTACTGCCGTTTCTTCCATATGCCGGTAATGGGCTGAAAACGCCTGTTTTGGGACTCTGCAAAGAAAGTGTTTGCAGACTGCTGAATCCACACACGGGTTTAACTCTGGAAGTTGAGTGCACACATTGACAACCGTTCTGTTAGATAGCTGCGTTTTGGATTTAGAAGCAGATATTTCCCTGTGCTTACTGCCGTTTCTTCCATATGCCGGTAATGGGCTGAAAACGCCTGTTTTGGGACTCTGCAGAGAAGATGTTTGCAGACTGCTGAATCCACACACGGGTTTAACTCTGGAAGTTCAGTGCACACATTGACAACCGTTCTGTTAGATAGCTGCTTTTTGGATTTAGAAGCAGATATTTCCCTGTGCTTACTGCTGTTTCTTCCATATGCCGGTAATGGGCTGAAAACGCCTGTTTTGGGACTCTGCAGAGAAAGTGTTTGCAGACTGCTGAATCCACACACGGGTTTAACTCTGGAAGTTGAGTGCACACATTGACAACCGTTCTGTTAGATAGCTGCGTTTTGGATTTAGAAGCAGATATTTCCCTGTGCTTACTGCCGTTTCTTCCATATGCCAGTAATGGTCTGAAAACGCCTGTTTTGGGACTCTGCAGAGAAAGTGTTTGCAGACTCCTGAATCCACACAAGGGTTTAACTCTGGAAGTTGAGTGCACACATTGACAACCGTTCTGTTAGATAGCTGCGTTTTGGATTTAGAAGCAGATATTTCCCTGTGCTTACTACCGTTTCTTCCATATGCCGGTAAT